>NC_028354.1:18182536-18285556 GCF_000741045.1 Vigna radiata var. radiata | reverse complement strand
AAGTTAATTATTTTAATTTAAAAAATTGTTAAAACTGGAAAACAAAATATTTATGTGTTTTTACACAAAATAGTTTCAATTTCTTTTATCATATGTATTTTAATTTAATTGAAATAATTAATTCTTAAAAGAATAATTAAATAAAAAAATAATTAATTAAAGAATAAAATGGATAAATTAATTATTTTAATTTAAAAAACGATTATCAAAAGATAAAATTAGTAGAGAAAACGCGTAAAACATAATCTTCATTATATAATGGAACAGAAAATGCAGGGCAATGACGACGGTTCACAAAAGGTACATATTATAATATATATATATATATATATATATATATATATATATATATATATATATATATATATATATATAATTGGTTAAAAAGATTAATGAGATGTAAAAAATCAGTAAAATACACAACATATATGTCTAAGGCTTCATGAGAGGGACAATTTACAATTCACTTAAAAAATCTACGTATATATTGTAGTTTAGTACAATTTACAATTTAGTTAGTAGTTCAGTTCAGTTTATATTGTAGTTTAGTACAATTTACAATTCAATTAGTAGTTCAGTTTATATAGTTTAGTATCGTACAATTCAGTTTAAACAAATTAGTTTTTAGTTCAGTACAGTTTTTAGCCGTGCAATACAGTTTCATTTGCCCACCCCTATAAATAATATTGTTTTTAAAATTAATTAAAGTCTTACAGTATTTATGAAGTTATATTAACTTTGATCCTAATTCATCTAATTTGAGATTTTGAGTGTTAAGTTTTGATGTCATTTTTGTATTTAGGCTTAATACCTCTGATGGTCCCTATTTTCGTCAAGTTTGTTCACTTTGGTCTCCATGTTTTTTTTTCTGTTCAATCTTATCCTAAAGAGTGTAAATTTTGTTCAATTTGGTCCTTTTTGCTAACGCCGTTTAAATCATTAACGGCAGACAGTCCAGTTGTACAATCAATGACACATCACCCTTGACACATCATCATCATCTCCTACTTCCAGAAACCCTAATTTCACCTTACACAAAAACCCTAGCCACCACTGCCACGGTCACGACCAGCCACCATCTTCTCACCTTCATCATTTTCTCTGTCCAACAACCACCCAAAAACACCACCCATGGCCACCTACACCAACACCTTCGTTGGCGCCACCCGTGCATCCAACAACAACCACCACGAAACCCATTATCGCGAATCAAATGAACCCAAAAGGAAAAATCCCAAGTTCAGAAACCTTAACATTTCCAATTTGAACCCTCATCCCCCACTTCGCAAAACCCATACCTGCAGGGAAGAACAAAATCCCTAACCACTCGCAAAACAGAGAAGAACAAAGAATTCCCCAAATCAATTTTGAAACGAAAATCATACATTCCAATTTACAAAAACCAGATAACACAACAAAAACCCCCAAATCGAAACCTTCAATTGCTATGGTGGCAGTGCAAACTGGGAAGAAGATGATGGTGATTGCGGTGGTGGCTTGAGGGTTTAGGTGTGGCGGCGCTAGGGTTAGATTTTTAGAAAGAAAGTAGGGTTTCTATTTTTGGTTGGGCTGAAGGTTGAAAAAGATGGTGATGTGACTCTATTTCTTGTAATGAATGAAGGTTGTTCAATCTAGTTTTCATTTCTGTTAATTATCTCCGAATGTGGTCACTGATCTAGTCCACGTCAGAACATAGATGACAGTTCACTCTCTAATTGCACATGTGGAGATCTAACCGTTAACGATTTAAACGGCCTTAGCAAAATTGGCCAAATTGAACAAAATTTACAATCTTTAGGACAACATTGAACAGAAAAAAATCATGAGGACCAAAGTAAACAAACTTGATGAAAATATGGACCATCACGGGTATTAAGCCTTGTATTTAAGAGTGAACTTACGTCCTTGTAAAAAATGACTACCACCGACCCATAAAGCATGGTCAAATTCACAACTCTACTTAAAAACTGAACATTGGGTTGGTTTTGGTAGTGATAAAATAATAAATAGCCGCTGCCGACGTTGGTAGTAGAGAGTGGAACGGGAGAGGAGTCTGCATTTAGTGTTGTGAGATAAGATTGTTCTGTAGCTGTGAGAAGCAGAGTAGAGCATAAGAAGAAGAAAGCATCAACCCGTTTGCTGATGTGGATCATGATTTGTCTTCACGCTTATCTGATAATTGCAGCTGTGTCATTGTCGGAGTCCAATGACTCCAGTTCTGTGTGCAATGGCTCTGTAGAGGACTGCCTCCGCCTCCACCACTTGGACTCACAGCTTCCCACCGTCTCCAGCTCCCACTTCCAAAGAATGCTTGCTGAAGCCAATGGCCGGAAGACGCCGGGTACAGCAGATCCTAATAACCCCGCCATAAAGTGTAAGAAGGCCAAGGAGTACAGATCATGTCTGGCAGCGGCTGAAGTTCGGGACAGACATTGTAGCCCCTACTACAGGGGACCTGAATGCAGTTGAGTGGATGAAACTATTTATGTTCGAATGCTTTACTTTCCTCCCTCCACTGTGTTGTTATGCTTCGTCTTGTTATCGGCCATCTGTTTCCGTATATATAACTAAAATAACTCCATTTCCTGAACTGAACAAATTTCGGGAAATATAGAGAACGTGAACAATTATATATATATATATATATATATATATATATATATATATATATATATATATATATATATATTTATATATTGTGTATATTATGCTTAATTTTCGGTTTTCAATTCATTAAAGACTGTAACTGCGAATCCTGTCTTAATGTAACAATGGATTGTGTTGTATTCTAGTTTGTACTCTTCAAGCTCCTCTTTCAACATTTATTCCATTATTAGTGTATTGTCAGGTCAATTAAGATCTCCTTTTTAAGTAAAGTATTAGTTTTAACGAATCCTTTCCAAGTTTTAAATAAATTTTAAATATCTAGAATATTTTGAAAATTTTTAGTTAACTTTTTTTTTAATTCTTAAATTATGTAATTGTTCTTTTCAATTTTATTAGTCGATTAATCCAGTATTCATTTCTCTAACTGTAACATCCCAATAAATATATAACACAAGTTACAATTCATTTTTTTGGAGTTATCATAAACAATAAAGAAGAACAGTAGTGAATATACAAAGAAGTATGAGATATACTGGAAGATTAAAAACCGTACAACAGTAAGATTAACACAACTTTTACAAAATAGACCAAACGGTCTTGAATACAATTCATTGACCTCTCGGCCAATCACCAAAAGGTTCCGTGTACCGGATGGCTAACTAACTAAACAAAGAAAGTAACTATCCTAAGGACCGGACGGTCCTGCATAATTCTCGGGCACAGGGTTGTTCTACCTGCCCAGCATCCTCCAGAGTAGCCTCCAATGTAGCTTCCAAGGTATCCTCTGCTCACATCCCAAAAGGATGATCATTTGCAATAAAGTGGATAACCGAACGGTCGGATACCGAACGACAACATGAACCAAGGCGAAACAAACAAGGGTAAGCTTATGTAAATTTAATTTATCACTACATCATACAAGTAAACATACGATACAAATCAATCAATCATGCAAACATACAATTTCTATACATGCATGCTACAAACCTCTAATCATGACCCACTAAGACACTATCCGGACTGTATGAACCTGTAGCTCGGTCGTCCCTAGCACCCGGTGTGGTGTAGTAACTGCCTTTACTTATCAGTTGCCACCCGAGGTTAGTCCTACAACGATCATCCAACCTTATGACCGTGGACCTCCTGCCATTCCCACGCATGAGTAACCTCTCTCTATATGAGAAAGTGTTCTCACGGAATATCAGGATCAGGACGACACCTGAGTCATTCCCACGTTCATACTTTACCAATCATCACAAATTCATGAGACATTCCTCCAGTGGAATTCCCTTACTTAGCCAAATTCAATCAAGGTTCATTATCACTTCCAAACTGTAAGGATGTTAAGAAAAGTACCAAATACCAAAGACTGGATTATAATTAATAGTGACCGAACGGTTTAATCGAAATGGGAAACTGAGTATCAAGAATTCAATAAATGGTCGGACGGTCACATCAAAGGTGAGACTGAATAACAGAAGAATGTCAAACAGATTGGTCGGATGGTCCGACAAGGAATAAGACCGTAACTCAAAGGATTGACTATAAGTGATAGTCATCCAGACGAACCGGACGTTTTAAATAAACAAAAGCTCACTAGACCATTCAGTCATTAAGTGACCGAACGGTTTCAAAAGGAAGAATATCAGATTTGCAAGTTTTATATTTTAAGTGTCAGCCTAAGGCCGAACGCTTGGTTTATGACCAGCGTTCTTAAGTATATGACAAATGAAATAATTAAAGGAAGTCAACTAAGTTTAGTAAACACACTAGGCTGATCAGTCCGAACAGACCGAACGGAAAAAGGTAGGACCGAACGGTCCTAATGACCTTCGATCTCAGATTCATAATTTCTCTAAGTTTTATACGTACTCATATCAGTGCAGTATTCATAGTTCACACTTATCATACAACTCATACAACAACATACCATTTTCCAATCATAAGAAATCAAGTAACATACTTTAGATATCAAGCATACATTAAATCAGGCATACATTCAAACCATACAGAGAAATTATAATTAAACTTCATAAGCTTCCCTTACCTCTAATTCCAGCTAGTACGTCTAACGTTGATTGGCAGCAACTACCTCTCCTAAGGTTTCCAAAGTCTAGAGTGAAATACAAAAGTAGGTTCAGAGGAATGGTTTCACAAGTACATGCAAGCTTTAAAGGCACATGCATGCAAGAGAACAAGAGGTTTCAAAGGTCAGAACACTTACCAGGTGTAACCCGAAACCGAACGGTTCAAATGGAAGAGAAAACCACCAGGAGTCTTCAGATATAATCTGAATGGTGATCGGAACAGTAGATTGGTTAGAATTTTAGAGAGAAGGTTGGGAGGTCTAGAGAGAAGGAGGAGAGTTTGAGATTTCCAGAGAGTTTGAGTTTGAGGAAGAAGAAGATTGCATGGGAAAAGTGGCGTCAGACTTCTCATTTTACCTTAAATACTGCCTCCATTCAGAACGTTCGGCCCAGCGTGCCACCTGACCTCCACTTTCTAGGGTTTCACTGCTCTGCTGCTGCTACACGGATCACGAAGGAAGGGAATTAAAAGCTTGGCAGAGTTGGTCTCCCACTCTACTAGGGAAAACCGGACGGTTTGACAAGTATACTCCACTAAGGAGGGGTATTAAATGGGGTGTGACACTAACCTTCTTCAGTCTACCGGTAAATTTATTTTTAGAGAATGAAAGACCAAGCCAAGTGACGAGTTGAGAAGATTGACGAAGCTAAATTGTTTGTTTCAATTAATGTCATCGAATAATAGTCTTTAATAAATAAAAAATATATAGTATAGTTTTATAAGCTTTATTGAAAAACGTATCATTTCACAAACCTATTTAAGGTTTTATCTTTTCTTTTATTTCTGTCAATTTTATTTTTGGAGTTTAATATTAATTATTTCCTACACATACATATTAATACACTTATTATATTGAAATATTTATATACTGAATATGATGCTGTTTTTTATTTTTCATTTTGAAATTGTAAAACTATAATATAAAACCATGAATTTAATTGTCTTATACTTAAGAACTAAAATGTGGCTATTTAAAATTAATATACAGTGTATTTCTACCTTTTCTTTATAGTTATATATAAGGATGATCATATATATTGTTTTGGAGTGTAAAGATGACATCAACGGATCAATGTTCAAGGTACGTTAGTCGTGTAAAGGTTTCAAAGCTATTTGAAAGTTGAAGTTTTAGGTTTGACCATTTGTCCAAACCTCTTGGAGAGTATTTGTAAAAACTAATCCGATTTCAAAGTTAGTTCAACGATAGCAATTAAGGATTAATGACATAGTAAATATAAGATTACCTGTCTCACCTCAAATCTATATATATAGGTTTTGGAGTGGACTTTTGATTAATAACACTTTAATCATGACTCAATCATGATAATCACACTTTACTTCTAAGTTGATTAACATTAAAGTTAATCATATTGATTCATGACTGACTTGTCTATGTTTAGTTTGACCGATCTCAAAGATGACCAGTTGGATGGTCCGAGTTAAGGTTGACTATCTAGTCTGTGACTGACCGGAGGGTTGTACAGTACACAAATCCCCAAACCGAAGACTAAAGTGATTGACAAAGGGCTTTCAAGTTGGTACATAGTTCTCGCCATCCGTGCAGTTCAAGTGTGACCTGACTAAGGTTGCACGGCTTGAGAGGGGTGGTTGAGATCTTGTAGTCAGCCATCTAGGAAACACGAAGGGCACCCACACCATTCAGAGTGTTGAGAATGTTAATGTTGGCAAGAACGTGCAACACTTTGGATTTCACACCCTGTCAAAATACGCAGAGTCGGGACACTCTGAATCGTTGGATTCAATTTTATCTGATGGTGGAGGACACATGGTAGTCACGACTTTCATGATTATAAATAAGGGTGGGCCTTCCCCATCTTTTTCACATTTTCTCTTCTGCTCTACTTCATACTGATCGTTCATCACATACAGTATAATAATGTTGATCACTCTGTTGTTTTAGTTTAAAGAGTCTTCGGAAAGGAATGGTTGGAGATATCCGAATGATGTCTCTTCGTCATCAATGTTATTATCAGTTGTTTCTCCTATTCTAAGATCAACTGAGTAGGATAGAGATTCAGTATACATGTATGTAGGCTTAATACCTATTTTGGTCCTAGTTTTGGTTGGGAATATTCGAAATGGTCCCCATTTTATTTTTTTGTTCAATGTAGTCCTAAAGAACGTAATTTATGTTCAATTTAGTCCTTTTTGTAGACGCCGTTTAAATAGTTAACGGCTCACTGTCCAGCTGTCCAATTAGAGAGAGAAATGTCATTTATGATCTGACGTGGGGTCCTTAAGGTGTAGTGAAGTGGAATTATTATTTTTGGAATTCTTTTTTTGATATTAGGGTTATTCTTTTCAAAATTAAATTAAGGTTTTCAAAATTAAATTAAGGATATTGTTGTTTGAAAGATTAATCGTGGTTTGGGAGACAGATCTGCAAGATTGGGGAAGAACACAATTATAGGAAACCCCCAAAATCCAATTTGAAAACAAAGATCCCAACTCCTCCAATCACAACATCAGAAAAACCAAGAACAGAAACCTCAAAGAAAAATTCCCAAATTCAGAAACCCTAAAATCAAACCCCCAAATTACAAGATCAAAATCATCAACCTATAGTTGCAAACCTGCAGAAAAGAAATAGAAACACAAGAACAACCCCAAATCACAAGCCAAGAATGATCATAGAAAGGGGGAGCCCTAGCGCCACGAAAATGGAGTTCGCGTCCTAGCCAATTGAACTCGCATCCCCAACATGCAAAAACCCCCAACCAGAACAAAGAAAGATAAGAGAAAGGAAGCCTTCACTCCTTGTGACACGAACCAAAATGAAAACAAAACAAAAAGAAAAACCCAAAATTGGGTTAACAGTGAAGAAAGACAACCCAAAATTGAAAAAAAAAAAAAAAGTTGTGATTAGGGTCCTCTGAATCTTCCAAGAGGATTAACTAAAACTTAGAGAAGATAATTCTAATTTAGAATTTAATTAAAACTCCAAGAAGATAAATAACAAAAAATTGGGACCATTTTGAACATTCCCAACAAAAATTGGGACCAATATAGGTATTAAGCATTAAATTTATAATAAGTTGAACCCAATCCTGGGACTCTTCGTCTCACACGAGAAGCAGATTAGGGGAGCACAANCACAAGCACAAAAGTCCTTTTTCGCAGCGCCAGGGCTCATGGGGGGATGCGTCACGATTTTGAGGCTTTTTATGCTCATTCTTAGCTTGTGATTTGGAATTGTTCTTGTGTTTCTATTTCTTCTCTGCAGGTTGGCAACTATAGGTTGAGGGTTTTGATCTTGTAATTTGGGGGTTTGATTTTAGGGTTTCTGAATTTGGGAATTTTTCTTTGGGGTTTTTTTTCTTGGTTTTTTTTATGTTGCGATTCGAAGGAGTTGGGATCTTTGTTTTCAAATTGGATTTTGGAGGTTTCCTGTACTTGTGTTCTTCCCAATCTTGCATATCTATCTCCCAAATCACGATTAATCTTTCAAACAACAATATCCTTAATTTAATTTTAAAAACCTTAATTTAATTTTGAAAAGAATAACTCTAATATCAAAAAAAGAATTCCAAAAATAATAATTCCACTTCACTACACCTTAAGGACCCCACGTCAGATCAGAAATGACATTTCACTCTCTAATTGGACAGTTGGACAGCGAGTCGTTAACTATTTAAACGGCGTCTACAAAAAGGACTAAATTGAACACAAATTACGTTCTTTAGGACTACATTGAACAAAAAAATAAAATGGGGACCATTTCGAATATTTCCAACCAAAATTGGGAACAAAATAGGTATTAAGCCCATGTATGTATGATGATGCAAAATTGCTAACATTATTACCATATACTTTGTGATGTTTTAGTTCTAATAAGTCCCTTATATATAATAAAAAACTCAAAAAAAACCAAAGATAACTAGATACTAAACCCTTGAATATTCATTAGTGTCTTCAAACATTATTAAAATATTATCTTTTTTGAAACTATAAAAGCTTTCTTCAATATGAACATGACTTAAGGATTAAAATATAATGAAATTTTTGTTGTGATTATGCGGTCTCTTCTCTTCCCGTCGTTAGTATGCGTAAATTGTGAACTATGAAAGACTGATCAACAGGTTAAAAATACTCAGTTTGTTACTCATTTTTTTCTAACAAACTAACGGTAGATACTCAGTCTAAAATATATTATTATTGTCATACCCAATAAGCATGATTCAAATGTGAGATTTATATGAAATATTTAACATTCTTAAAATAAGGAAAAAATTATATTTATGAAAATATAAACATAATCTAAATTATAATAAACTGAATCCAATTATTATATATATTAATATGTTATTATATCTTATATTTATTTTATTTATTGTGACACTAATATACTCACGAAAATCTAGAAATACCTTATTTACATGAAATAATATAATTTAATACTATTTTTTTACTCTCATTCACAAAATCATGTTTAGTGACTTAAAATCATTGGAATCTTTGCATGTGGAACAATAAGCAAACGAAAAGTATGTCTCAAATGTTATACAATGGATCACAAGTAGAAAAACGTGGTGGAAAAACTTTGCGAATGTATTGTGAAAAAAAAATCTATACTATATGAAATATATCGATAAGAGTTAATAGTCGTTTATGGGCGGTTAGTAGGTATTAATGGGTCAGATTGTCTTACACTTTACAAATATATGGTATTAATAATTGATTATTGGGTTTGATTGCTTAAAAATATATTGCACTAATTGAATGAACTTGGCTATCACAAGTCCTATAAATATAAGATTGATGTTCAGGTAAAGATATCCTTCTCTATCCTAATAAAATAGTGACCTCTTTATGAAACATATCTGACTTGAGTGTTGGAATGTCTTTGGATTGCGTTCTTGAAGAGGATTAGATGATCGAAACATAAAGTAGAGCAAGGAAGGACATAGGGTCAAGATCAATGTTCAATATCTGAATTTTCCTAGAAGTTCTTAAAAACAAAGACATGTCTTTAGAATTTAATATTGAATTTTTGCTTGGGTGCAAAACCTGGTACTGATCCGAAGTAGTGATGTCGAGATTGAGCGCGCATCTGGTTTCTTGTGGTATTATGGGGATGTCGTTCGACCCCACGGTGGGTGTCAAAATATTTCGGTTGTATTGGTCTGAGAGTCGGTCGTCCTTCTTTGCTCTGCTGCTTTATGCTTCGATAGTCCAATCCTTTTCAAGAACGCAATCCACTCTGATGGGTTGTTGACTAGCAGAAGACACTCTAACGCTCAAGTCAAATATGTAGAGATCACTATTTTATTAGGATAGAAAATTATATCCGGACATCAATTGTATATTTATAGAGCTTATGGCAGTCAAGCCCATTGATTAACCATTAATGTAGTATATTTTTAGGCAATCAAACCCAATAATCAATTATTAATTCTAATTATTAATTCTGTATATTTGTAGAGATTAAGACAATCTAACCATTAATATTTGCTAACCGTGATCCGATCGATATATTCCATATAGTACAAAATCAACAGGATACTTTTTTTTTTTTTTTTGGCATTGACTTGTTGAAGGCAGTCCAAGCAACCAAAAACCAAACGCAAGCGTAGACTTGGTAGTTATAGACTTGAAATAATGTCTTGCTTGCTAAGGAAAAGTAAGACACGAATCGGAATGCCCTGGCCACTCTCACCTCTCAAACTATATATATTCATATAGGTTGATTTATGGTGTTTGAGTTGAGCTCTCTTTGTTGCTCTGATTAGAGATTATCGATGGAAACAACATGTACGCGAACTGCTTCAAGAGCCACCCTCCTCCTCTTGCTTATGTGGTGCCTCTCTTTCCTTTCCACAGCAGACGATGTTTATCGTCCCACTGACCTCTTTAGCATCAGCTGTGGCTCATCCACCAACTTCTCCACTCTCGACTTTCGGAATTGGACTTCAGACATCCACTTCCTCTCTCCAACCCACCTCTCAGTTGCTGCTCCTTCACTCACACCATCTACCATACAAGGTCCCTACACCCATGCTCGTCTCTCTTACTCCTCATTCACCTACTCCTTCCCTGTCACACCAGGCCCCAAGTTCATTCGTCTCTTCTTCTACTCTACTTCATACCAAAACTTCCCTTGCCCCCTAGCCGCTTTCTCAGTCAAAGCAGGCCCCTTCACCCTCCTTCAAGATTTCAACGCTTCCCTCAACGCCGATGCTGATGATGACCCTAGCCACCCTGATATATTGTTCAGAGAGTATTGCGTCTACGTAGGAGACGGTGAGAAGCTGAATATAACCTTCTTTCCCAGCACCACATATTCCTACGCTTTCATCAACGGGATCGAGATTGTTTCGATGCCCCCTTATCTATACTACACCAATCCGGACGACTCCACAGAGCAGCCGCAATATGTTGGCACCACAACCCCATATGTCGTTGAGAACAAATTTGCTCTCGAGACCATGTACAGGTTAGTCGTTGGAAATGAAATTCCCCCCGCAGGGGACACTGGTATGCTCAGAACGTGGGTACCTGACATCAAGTACGTAAAAACTCAATATAATCAATCAGTTGATTATGGGAGTCATACAAAGCTCAAGTTCATTAAAACCTATAACTACACGGCACCAGATCAAGTGTACAGAACCGTTCGGAGTATGGGACTTGATGGCTCCATCAACATGGGTTTCAATCTCACATGGCTGCTTCCAGTTGATTCAGGCTTCTTCTACATGCTACGGTTACACTTTTGCCAGCTTGATCCGTGGGTTAACAACATTGGTGACCTGTTTTTCAACATCATCATAGCGGATCAGTTGGCTACCGATCGGGCAGACGTTCTCCTGTGGACTGATAATCAGAAGGGCGTACCAGTGGTTAAAGACTACGTAGTTTCCATACCAGGTAATCTCAACAAAACAAATCTATCAGTGAAACTGCATCCTCGCCCTACAAGCCGGATCAGAGACGCGGTTATCAACGCAATTGAAGTCTTCAAAATCAGCAGCTCAACAGATAGTCTCGCTGGACAAAATCCAAACTCTCCTCCTCAAAAGCCCAAGGTTCCTCTTAGCTCAAACAAGAAAAGTAGCGTCATCACGAAAAGCCGAGAAGGCATATTAGGAGCAGTTGCAGGTGTCCTTTTGCTCTCTTCTATTGTTGTTTTCTTCCTCATCAAATGCAAAAAGAATATCGCCCTTGAAAGTGGTTCCAGCAAAAAAGGAGGAACTTCTCGCGGGGGTGGCTCATCGTCACTGCCAACCAACCTCTGCCGCTACTTCTCCATAACAGAAATCAGAGCCGCCACTAATAACTTCGACGAACAAATGGTGGTTGGCATGGGAGGCTTCGGCAACGTCTACAAAGGATATGTAGATGAGGGTTCAGTACCCGTTGCAATCAAAAGGCTCAAACCCGGTTCTCAGCAAGGTATGCAGGAGTTCATGAATGAAATCGAAATGCTCTCTCAACTTCGTCATCTCCATCTTGTTTCCCTCATCGGTTACTGCTACGAGAACACCGAGATGATACTCATTTATGATTTCATGGAACGCGGAACCCTCCGGGACCATCTCTACGGTTCTGATAATCAGTCCTTGTCGTGGAAGCAAAGGGTCCAGATTTGCATAGGTGCTGCAGGAGGGCTCCACTATCTGCATACAGGTGCAAAGCACGTCATCATTCACCGTGATGTGAAGAGTACCAATATTTTATTGGATGAAAAATGGGTAGCCAAAGTTTCAGACTTCGGGTTATCCAGAATTGGGCCCACGAGTTCTTCAATGACCCATGTAAGCACCCAGGTGAAGGGCAGTGTTGGGTATTTAGACCCGGAGTATTATAAACGACAGCGTTTGTCGGAGAAATCTGACGTGTACTCGTTTGGGGTTGTGCTGTTGGAGGTATTATGTGGGAGGCCGCCTTTGCTCCGTATGGCGGAGAAGCAACAGGTGTCTCTCGTTGATTGGGCAAAACATAGATATAAGGAGGGGTGTTTGGGTGAGATTGTGGATCCAGCACTGAAGGGTCAGATAACACCTCAGTGTTTGCAAAAATTTGGAGAGGTGGCGTTGACCTGTTTGCTGGAGGATGGTACTCAAAGGCCTTCCATGAACGTCATCGTTGGAATGCTGGAGCTTGTTCTGCAGCTTCAGGAGGATAGTGCTAAAAATGTAGTGATGATGGACACTGGTGGAGGTTACGAAGAAGATAGTGAGGACATGTTTAGCGGTAGTCATTACAGTGTAGAACTTACAGATTATAGTAATAGCACTAGATGTAACACCTCAGGCAACACAGATGATAGCTATGGGAGTAAGCAATCTGACAGGTTGCTCTCTGAGAATGTTTTCTCTGAGATTTGGGATCCAAAGGGACGATAGGGTAGGAGCAGTACACAAGTTCGATGAGTTTGATACCTAGGATAGAGCTACATGTAAAATTTGTTCTTAAGATATAAATCTTAAATTCGGTGGTGGTATTAATCTAAAATTCTGGAGTGGTTAGATTAAACGTTACTAAACCACCAATAGCTTATGAAATTTTGATTGTAATAAATGTAATAAGTATTGTAACTATTATTTTGTATTCGATGATCTTCATATTTGTAATTGGATTTTGCATTGAAAGATACTCCCATCTGATTCGTGTACATGAATACATGTTTAACGGTTCCCTCAATGATCACCTTCATCATACAAACAATCACAAATTTGTTCCACTTTCGTGGGAAAGGAGGGTTCGAATTTGCATGGTTGTTATCTACACACAGGACGCAGGTGTTCTGTGATACACAGTTTTTTCAAAACACGGTACATCCTTTTGGATCAAAACTGGGAGCCTAAGATTTCTGGTATACTGTTGTCCAAAAGGGGAGCCGTCGATGTTGCAAGTTCATCTCTTGTAGCGAGAAACCATGATACTTTCGCATATTGTGATCCTGAGTATGCAGCCTCTGGCATCTTTACTGTGAAATCAAATGTGTTTTCCTTTGGTGTGGTTCTATTGGAAGTTGTGAGTGCAAAGCAAGCGCGAGATTTGTACTTGGAACGTGTGAAGAACCCTAATTATTCCGTATGCAGAAAAAATAGTTGATCGTTTATTAAGTCCAAAATTGGTCCACATTGTTGGAAAACGTTCATTGACATTACTGAGAGGTGCTTGCATAAACAAGGAACGGAACGACCAGACATGGGCGAAGTGGAGATGCAGCTTGAGCTTGCGCTTCAATTGCAGGAGAAATCCCAAACCTATGTTAGACTGCAATCTTGATTTTGTCCAAACTATTTAAACGCAAAAATGATCATAACGTTAATGGAAGTTCTTACTTTGTTCAATTAGAAATCAATACTATAAAAGTTATCCTAATAAAATAATTATAAGATTTTTATTTTGTTGTTTTTTCTTACTTTTACATTATAATAAATATAGATAAATAAATTAATGAAAAATGATATTATTTTTAAAGAAAATTTAAATGTTATTTTTAAACTTTAAAAATATCAGAAGAAGGTCAATAACTATGCAAAATATTAAAGAAGGGTTTTAACTTGCAAACTTAAACAGGCATGCATAAGAGTAGGTTTTAACGATATTAAAATTAAGTATAGGATTCTCTAATTTCATCTATAAATTTATGAGAAACACTTGTAACCATGTATTTTATTGGATTTGATGTATGTGTTTTTTTTTCTCATATATTATTCAATTTTCTTAATTTAGAATCTTTAATTTATAAGTTAATTTTTAATACTTTTTAATATATTTTTTAGAAAAATATAAAATTTATAAATTTTTCTTTTTTATTTATTGAAATACAGTTGTCTTATTATAATTTTAACAAAATTCCAACTAAAATATAAATTTATTTAGAATAATGTTTTACTGGCACTTATTGTTATTTTTTAAAAAATAACATTCTACTAATCCTGATAAATCAAGTTTATTAAAATAATTCATTCTACGAGCTCGTGCTAGCTCTACTTGTGAGCTGTCTTAGTTGTCTTTAAGGTTGTTCCTACGCCACCATGAGGAGAACAAAAACCCTAAAGGTAATTTTTTAATGTATTTCGAGATATATTTTAGACACATTTCCCTATTAAAATTACCTTTGAGATTGCACAATATGAAACTCATCATTAAAGAAATAAGATGCAGGAATAAATTTTATTTTTATTATAATTTTAAGAAGGGGTAATTTGGGGTTTATGCATTTTATGGGTGCAGGAAAGAAAAATGGAGGTGCATGAAAAACAGTTCTCCTCTATCATGAAATCATTTGTGTGGGCTTTAACACTTCTTTGCTCTAAGTAGATATCACAAACTAGGTTGGGATTGTTGATCAATCTAAATTATGTTCTATATGAGCTATAATATTTTAGATTTGATATGGTGGTATATCAATAAATGAAATAGTTCGACGCGTATGCACTTATGTGTGTATTGATAAAAAAAAATGTATATGTGTGTTTTATAAAAAATGTTACTTTTAATATAATATTTTATTTATTTTAAATATAATTAGTATTTACAAAACAAATGTGTTTATATATAGATTAGTCTAGTTTAATATTGAAGTTACTAATTAAAAAAATCAGAAGAAAAATTAATTAAAGTTAAGCTATATTCTCTATTTTTTTAAAACATAACTTGTTTTATATAGACTTTTCGAACGCTAAGATGAATGAAGTTCTCGCTCCTTCATCTGACTTATGTTCTTCATGTAGCATTTAGATTGAATGACTCTATTTAATTACGTTGCTACTTTCACATGGTACAGGTAATGTAGGAGACATCTCTCTTTTTCTCAAGGGGAATCCTTAGAATTACCATAGCTTAGCTTTCAATTCGCCTCTGACCATCAAATGAAATGTGAATAAGCCACCCTCCCCTATTTGAAATAAAGGGTCCTTCCGGTTCTATCGGTGCTTGAAACAATATTGTCTTCTCCATATTACTATATCTCTAGAGGGCTTAAATACTTACTTGGTCCTTATGTTAGGAAATTTTCAGTTGAGTATCCGATTTTAAAAATGTATACATTGAGTTCCTATATTTTGCAATTTGTATCAATTTCATCCTATTCATTTAACAGTGTTAAAATAGATAACTTTAAACTGACTGTACATGTGAGGGGTGTGCGAGAAATGGTCACGTGTCGTTTGATGTGGCAGCCACCACTGTCTCCCATCTTCCTCTATGAAAAAAAAAAAAAAACAAAAAATCGTCTTCAAGGCTGTCTCCCGTCTCCCATCTCCCTTTTGCAGGTTGCCCAAGCGAACTTCACCATCTCCGTTGCCGGCAAACGCGAAAAATCCTCGTCGGAGAGGGTTGCCGCCCTCGTCGCCGCTGCTCGCAACCGAAATCGCCACCATCTTCGTTACTGGCAAACGTGAAAAATCCTCATCAGAGAAGGTTGCCGCCCTCGTCGCCGCTGCTCGCAACCGAAATCACCACCATCTCCATTGCCGGCAAACGCGAAAAATCCTCCTTGGAGAGAGTTGTCGCCCTCGTCGCCGCTGCTCGCAACCGAAATCGCCACAGCACTACCGCTCCCCCTCCCCTTCCTCATATCATTCAACCCCAAATCAACAATCTCAACCTCTGTCAATCACATCAACCAGACTCACCACCCGACAACATTAAGCCCCCAAAGAAAGAAGCAACTTTCAACCCAAGCACAGTTACCTTAAGCCCAAATTTCACTCACCACAAAATTCACACAATACATGCACACTCAAATCTCAACTGCCCCCATCACCAAGAACCCTAGAGATCAAACTGGGACAAAACACTCCAAAACCAAATTCAATTCAACAAAACAAATCAAAACCCTACGTTTGAACCACCACAAAGAGAACCTTACCACACCACTTGCACCAATCTAAAAAACCCTCATTGCTTCCCGAAATTCCCAACACTGCACGAACTTTGAGTCCCGCAGAAATCACTGTATTAAAAAAAAATTGGAAAAGACAAACAAAAAAACATGGAAGAAGTTGGGTGATGTCCTTGGGTGATGAAAAGTGAAGAGTGTATCAGTTGAAAAATTAAAGCTTTTCCACAAAACAGAGCTTTCATTGGTGTGCAAATGCAACTCCAACGGCTTCTCCAACAAAGTCTTTGTGTCTCAAACGTCGTCCGATGTCAGACAACATGAGGTTGTCGTTCTTGAGGAGGGAGAGCGAGGAGCATTTCTCATTCAGTGGAACGTCCCAGTTGGTTGCCTCGTTAACTGATTCTAGGTCAATTAAATACCACGTCTCCATTTTTTACACACAATCACATGTACAGTCAATTTAACGTTATCTATTTTAACACCGTTATACAAATAGGATAGAATTGATACATGTGCCGTTATTTTTCAGTTGTCTGTTGATTTTCACATCACTAATAATTACAAAAACTTTGATTTATAATTTTCACTTGATATATGCAACCATGCTTTATTTTTCTTCTGATTAACCTGTTATGACGTTTTCGTCTATCCCATTTTCTTCACACAAGTGTCAACTATGTCATGACATCAGAACACAATACATTATTTTCTTTGTAAATTTTCTATCCTGGGTGGTTATATTTATCCCCTTAAAATTTTTATGATTATTTTTTTCCTAATTTAAATTCTAAGAAAAAAAGTAGTGAAGAAAGTTGTATGAAATGAAGTATGTAATACATTATGAAAAGATATAAATCAGTTGTTACATTGTACATGTTTGTAATAATACAACAACCAAGCTTTTTCACTAATATACTAATATAAAAATCATATTTTATGACGTACAAAAACGAGTTATGACATGCAATAATTTTGTACATTATAATAGCCTCAACATATGATGACATTCTTTCTTGTTCTTCAGAGTCAGAATAGATTTTAAGTTGACATCCATAAAGAAATCTAACAAATTATGATAAGAAAAAAAGAAATAACTCTAATGAATATGAACATAGATTATTTTACTCAATATTAATTCGAAACATTTTTTTCTAATATTCATATAAAAAATGGACTAATTTTAGAAAATGCGTCATAATATGTTCAGACTAAATTTTTGCTATATACGTATTATAACGTACAAAACTATGTACGTCATAGCTCGTTTTTGTACGTCATAAAATATGATTTTTGTACGAGTGATAGGAGTTACAAGTTTTGCAGAATATTCCGAAAATCTATTCTATCAACAATCTCGCAAATATAAAAACCATACTAAATAAAAATAAATGAATTTGTCGATGACAATGCAAACAAATACCAGTCACGAACAGAACTAGTTCCAAATTTCAAAACTCAAATTCTGGAAGCACGAGGGTACAGGAGAACAGTCTGAAGAAGGTTCTGTTTGAATTTGATACTCCCAATCAGGAACATACAATCCATATAGCAAGCAAAGATATACAAAAGAAATTATAAAAGCCACATCCTGTTACAGTCAAACAGATTTGAGAAACAGAGTAAATGGAAAAGTAAAAGCACGGACATGGTTGGAATAAAAAAACACGAGAAGATTCACTAAATAAAATTGAGAAACAGGTTCAGTGGAGAAGCATCAACATTAACAATGAACACAAGAATTCCTTCTCAACAAAACATGGTTGAGTAAAAACAGATATGGACATGCTGCAAATAAAATGTCATGCCATGCACCAAACTAATAAATAATTAAGAAAAATGAAATACATTTTTTGTGTGTTCCACAAACTTAAAGAGTTGTATTGTTGTGCATTTATCAAATGTGAAAGTGCAAATGTACAAATGTACAAAAAGTTGTTAACGTCCTGTTTCATTGAACACTAATTGTTCAGGCAACATAAAATTTATAGGAGCTGGAGAACAAGTGATCAACTATGCCCTTTGTTTTCCATAGATATAGAAATGAAAATCAACCTAACATGAAATAGTGAAAAAACATGCAAAAAAACAATTTTGAGCAAATATTTCAGTGGTATTTAAATTTTTCAACTTACATCCTTAGTTCAAAAATATGATAGATGGAACATGCTGGACTTTGGGGTAATCCTCTCCAGAAGTTCCAAGCCTTGTTTTGAATGATTTGGGCATCCACCTGATTTCTAGCTCCCGAAGACTAGTGATATATCTTAGCCCATCGGGAACCCTTTTTAGATTGTTGCAATCAGATATGCTCAATCGGTAAAGATTACGCATGGCTTGATTCTCTATTGTCCACTCATCTAGTTTAGGCAAGCCACGAAGTACTAGAACCTTTAGTTGAAGAAAACCATTTGGTGAGCATGTCATTTTCTTTCCAACAAACATATCCCACCCATTTAGAAACTTCAAGTTAGGAAGCTTCTCTAATGTTACCATTGGGTCTTCCACAAGTCTGCAACCCCATAAAGTCAACTTTGAAATGTGCCGAGGAAACAGTGAGGCGTCTGGCAGTCTGTCCATCCGTCCTTCCACTTGCAGTTTACGCAGGAAAGGACAGCCTAGCACCAATTTTTCAACATCCACTACATTTTCAGGGAAGGAAAGCATGTCAGTCCTCAAAGACAAGGATTGAAGGCAATCCAACCTTTTATTAGGGGGACTGAAACTTTCACTAAACTTTTGAAAATGTCTTGGGTCATTTAGCACTAGCTTTCTGAGCCTCTTTAACTTCAGTAGATCTTTTACATCACATTTGCTGGCAGGAAAATTTACTAGTGTCTGTAAATTAGTCAAATTGTCCAATTGCAGGTTGTTAACAATATTCCCACACCAATTTGGAAGATATAAATGCCTCAACCGTTTCAACTTACAGATTACATTTGGAATTTCCACTGTTGAATCCCAGCTCACTTTATTGACTGTTTGCAAATTTAGGAATTGCAGATTCTCCAAGTTGCCCAAGGAAGATGGCAGCACTTGTATACGAGTCCTTTTTAGACTCAGAAACTTCAACCATAAAAGATTTCCCACTTCTTTAGGCAATGACTGTCCCTTCAGCCCCTTAATTCCTTCAAGATCTAGAACTCTAAGTAATTTGAACTTCACAAAAACACCTCTGACTAGGTCCCAATTTTCCATCCTACACTTTTTGTCATGAAAAAATACAAGGGATCTGAGACGCTCATTCACTTGCTTGTCTTGAGGAATCAATTGATCAACATGTTGATCCAAGTAGACAGCAAGCCTACGAACTTCATCAATTTGTGTTGCTTCTGATATGTTAGATGAATGAGTAGCAATAATGGCACTATTTTGTTGTGATCCATTGATAATGTAGAGAAAATTTTCTTTTCTGGCCTTTGACAAACACAGATCCCGCATTAAATCATGGAGCCTGTAGGTTTTGATCCTACCAGTAGACCCCATCTGACCAATTTGAACCATGCAGCGGCTAATTAAGTTACCCAGATAGCGTTCAGCAACATCCTCCATTGTCTCATCCCGATCACTCTCATATTGAGATGAAACAACACCTTCTGCCACCCATAACTGCAGTAGTTTAGTTTTTGGTATCTCAGAGTCTTCAGGGAATTGACTTAAATACAGAAAACATGGCTTCAGTTGACAAGGCAAGTCCTGGTAACTTAAATCCAACACTTCATCTAATCTTCGCCTATCACGGACCTCTGCTCCTATTAGGTACGAACTTAGATGTCTATGTATTTTTTCCCACTCACTCACCGACTCCTTTGTAGCCAAAAGCCCTCCAAGAACAATGATAGCCAAAGGCAGACCAGCACACTTTGCAACCATCTCTCTGCCTAATCTTTTAAAGTCATCAGAAGTTGTTGATTCTGCAGAAAGTAATAGACAATTATCACATTAACTAAAGCAATGGTCCCATAAACAAGTGCTGTTATCACTTTCCTCCGGAGATCACATAAATATGAAAGATAAATGAGAGAATTGGGAAATCATAAGACAGGAAATAATGAAACAAACTATATGGACATCAATAGTTAAATACGTTTGTAAACTGAAGGCATTTCTAGGTACCTGGGTTATCTTGTCTTGGAAAAGCTTTCTTCTTAAACAATGCCCAACTGTCTTCTGCATTTAAGCAACTTGGTTCGTGAAGCAAGCCTTCAGGATTCACATGCAATGAAATGTCTTTATTGCGGGATGTAAAAACTATCTTACTCCTTGTATTTTGCGAAGGAAAGGCAGGACTTAAAATGTCCCATGCCTCGTTGCTCCATATGTCATCCAGGATGATCAAACATTTCTTCTCTTGTTGAACTTTAAACAACTTCCTTGCCAATTCATCATCTTTCATTTTCGTAATCTCATCCCTTTCCTCTTTTGTAGGAGAAATTAGCTTTAGTAAAATTCCCTCCCAAACATCTCTTTTCTTGCATTGCTGAGATATATAGGCCCAAGCAAAACCATCAAAGTTTCGCCTAATAGCATTGTAATGGTAAATGCTTTTGGCAAGTGTAGTTTTACCAAGACCGCCCATTCCACAAATATAAACAAATCGACAGTCCTGATTTTCATTTATTAGCCATTCCGCCACTTTGTTTATGTCCTGATCTAAACCAACAATGAACTCGTCAACAATGTGAGAATAAGACCACCTCAATTGTCTTTTGACCTCAGATGCTTCCTCATTGTCTTTAGTTGCAGTCAAACCATAAGTTTGTAAGCTTCTCGTGAGGTCAGATATTCGAGAATTGATTGTTATGAGCTCAGAGCCAACTTTGTGAATATTTTTAGCTCTGGAGAGTGGATTTTTAGTTCCAATACTTATGCCGAATGCAACCTTAATAGCATAAATTTCAATCACATCCTCTGCATCATAGGCTAATTTTCTAACCTCTGAAATATAATTCTTTATTGTATCACTTTCATCCTGCCTGCTCTCAGCATCTCTTAGGAAACATTGCATCATCTTTAATTCATTTTGCATGCTTTTGACTTTGTTACTCACCCCGCTTAATAATCTGGCCTCTTCAATCAATAGATCACCAAGCCTATCAACTGCAAAGGACACAACTGCCTCAACCATCTTGATTATTCTGTCTCCTTCAAGAACAAAATCATGAGGTAAAACTTCACAACATCCCATACGCGTTAAGTCTCACATATGAGACAGCTACTACTCTTATAAAACAGGCATTATATAGATGGATAGAATCCCTTAACAAAACTGGGCAAACCTAGAATATGTAAACTTCAAGTACAGAAGCATGCTAAGATTGAAAAGAAAAGGACAAACTGAAGGTTGAAAAGCAGTAACAAGAAGAAGAAAAAATGGAAAAGGATGTTGAACGCTGTTGTACTTTCTATACAAAGTTAAATCTATACTACGTTCCTCCAATTCATGTTCCACAAACCACAAAAATCCAGTTATGATGTAATTTTGTGCATATCTTACTTCAACAGCAAAGTAAATCCCTACACTCTCAGAAGCAGACCAGAGTTGACTTTGGAAAAATTATGCTCAATAAATTATTAAAGAATATCATATGCTTAATAACGTATAATTCCATACGAAGCGTGATTCTATAGCAGGAAATTTGTCGTAAGCATAAATTTAAAGCTAAAAAGTACAACAGGGAAATTAGTATAGAATCAATTATAAGAGCATAACCAACGAGATCCAGTCAAGGATGACCATAATGGAGAACAAAGAAAAATATTAAGGAACAACTTGTAGAAGAAGATACACCTTCAGTTCAGAGAATTTGGAGTGCCTTTTGTTCAACCAAATGTGTGGTGTGGCTGTGCAACGAAGAAGACGCTTTGGAGTTTGGAATCTCCATTCATGCTATTTTATTGCATATTTAATAAGAAAAAAAGTCAGCAAATTGAATCTGGTTTTTTTTTATTATAAATAATAATTTTGAATAAAATTGATTTTAAACTTAAATAATCTATTATGAAAAACAATTTTTTTTTAATTTAGATAATAATGATGTTCTTCTACTTTTATTGAATATAAATTTTTTCTATAAAATTTTAATTTTAAACTTATTCTAGATCAAAACTAATTTATAATATAAAATTAAATATCTAAACACCCATCTACAATTATGTTAAGTAATATTTCAACATGGTTTTAGAATAAATATTTATATAATAATATAATAAGTAATTATATTTTTAAATACATATTTCAACTTATTTGATATATACTGCTAGATTTTTAAATACATATTTCAATTTATTGAGATGTGATATTTATTTTATTATTAAATAGGAGATATAAATTTAATCTAGAGAAAAATATAAGAAAACGTGCAAGGATTACGGAGATTATAAAAAAAAAAAGTTATCTATATAGCTCAAACATCAAATAAAACATAAAAAAAGATATATTGAACTATTTTACTTGAAGAAAAAATGTAAATAATGAATTATTAATAAAGAAATTGATAGTAGCTTATAAATCCCAATCCATATAACATGTTGGTTAAACCATAAAGTCAAATGAATTTGTTTGAATAGATTAAAAATTTAATCATTCCTAACTCTCACTTTATTGAAGCCAACTCTGTTTAATTTCATGACACCTAACACTGAAAAGGGTTCTATCTATTATTAATGTGGCAATAGGGAATTATTTGAGGTCAAATTTTTGGGAAACTTGAACAAGAGAAGATACTGAAGCAACAGCATCCCTGAGCTGAACATAACTTTGTTTCTGCCTTTTCCTTCATCTCCAGGTTCTCCAACCAATATGAAGTTTTATGGGATATTCCAGATATTTATATTCTCTATTTATAAAAAATATTCAAACTCCTCTTTAACTTGTGTATTTTTCTTTTTTCTGAGGTATCTATATTGATTTTTGTTAGTTTTACATCTTACAGTATAAAAGCTGGCCAAGTATCTACTTTACAATTAGTCTACTTTTATAGCTAATTCATATGGCATCTGCAGTTCATATGTTTGCTTGATTGCCACTGTACACTCTTACATATGTAATTTGCTTTCTAAGTTTTTCATTCAATAGATGGATGGTATGTTGCCAGACTACTTTTACTGATATGGGAGATATGAATCTCCATCTATGAAACTATCATCACTTTTAGCTGAATGAACTATTTGATGGTAATAATAAAAATGTTAGAACTAAAGATTCATTTCCCTTATCTCTCCTTAATTTTCCATTTTGAAATGAAACACAGTGAAATATGAAATCAAAACTGGCAGGTTAAGTTTTTATTACTTGTGGTATAGTCAGGTGAAAAGCAAGAAGTTTTCTCTCATTTCAGGTAATACTTGTGGTATGCAATCACATTTCAGTTATGTACTTTTCTCAGTTTTGTCCACTGAATAATCTTTTCTAACAGTTATCTAAAATGGGACAATGTTTGAGCTTCTTCTGCTTTAAGCATACAGCTTCCTCTCTGAGACAGTATCCAACTGTGATAGAAGAGCTATGCCCTCAATTTTCTCTGGCCGATCTTAGGAAATGGACAAACAACTTTGACGAAAACCAAATAGTTGGAAGTGGAGGCCTTGGCATTGTATATAAAGGCTCTCTCCGAAACAGTTGTGTTACTGAGTGTACAATTGCAATCAAGCGAATATATGGGATCACTGAGAAGGAACTTAAGCAGTTCAAGAACGAAATTGAGTTGCTCTGCCAGTTTCGCCATCCAAATTTGGTCACTCTATTAGGATTTTGTGACCACAGAGATGAGAAGAATATTGTATATGAGTACATGACCAACGGATGTCTCCATGATATCCTATATTGTAGAGATATGAAAATGGAGCCACTAACATGGAAGCAGAGGCTAAAGATCTGCATAGGAGTAGCACAGGGACTACACTACCTTCACACAGGTCTAAAGAGAACAATCTTTCATCGTGACATAACACCTTACAAAATTCTTTTGGATAGCAACATGGAGGCAAAACTCTCAGACTTTCGACTTTCCTTAACAGGACCACATCATGCATCAAAGCCACCACCAAAGATAATAACAAAAGATGGCTTTACAGGTATTTATTTTTGTTTTGTTGGTAGTGTTTATTGAAAAGAATTTTACTGAATACTAATCCAAATAATACATTCACTTCTAGGTACATATGGTTACGTGGCTCCTGAGGTTTCACAAAACAATACGTTAACAGAAAAATGAGATGTTTACTCCTATGGTGTAGTTATACTAGAAGTGGTATGCAAAGACAAGCTAAAAAGTGTTGAGAAGAGGCGGAAACACCCTGTTGAGGAGAATATTGATCCAAATATTAAAGGAAAGATTGCACCAGAGAGTTGGGAAGTATTTATAAAAATCACAGAAAGATGCTTGAACTTTGATCCAAATGAGCGACCATCAATGGGTGAAGTGGAGATTCAACTTGAGCTTGCTCTGTCATTGCAGGAAGAAGCAGATGTAAGAAATAGTTGTGATGATTATACCCTATTGTCTCTGACCATTATTCATTAGTCCTTAACTACATTAGGCACTAGGCACGATCTTCAGTTGAAGACAAAACTGATGGATGGTGGAACTAAGGTTGTCTCAATAATAACAGTGAAACTCTTGTGTGTGTGTGTATATGTTCATATTAGGCGTACGTAGTCCTGAATCATTAATTATTTATTCTAGCTTTGCATGTGTTTGTCAAAATATACCAAAACAATTGTTCCTAAATGCATAACTTCTATGGATGACATAATTTTGATTGAGAAATTTTTAATAAAAATAAGTCAACTCTAGACAAATACATTGGAAAAAATCAGAAGTAATAAAACATATATAATAGACTACAATTTTAGCAATTATTTGAAATAGAGAATCAACGATTTGACTCATGTTTAGCTAATATTGGCTTTTTATGTTCAAAGCTTACCAGGTCGTCTCAAATAAGAAAAGAGGTAAGCCGTCAACTTTGACAAATAACGAATATTTGAACGAGGAGGCTTCCATTCATGACATGTGAATAAGGGTGTATTTACAAAATTGTGGAAATAAATAAATTAAAAAATATCATACCCGATTAATTCTATTTATAGATTAGTGTTATAATGATGAGAGTATTAAACTTTTAAAACCAGATAATATTATTCTAATTACTAAAAAATCAACACCGCCCTAAGACATTTATAGCTGCTTTTCTCTCTTTTGAATCATTCCATGTCCCAACTTTGTGAGAGTGGCAAGACCGTGTGCTTCCGTAATCCTAAACCTGTATTTAACAACTTTGTTCATACGTTACTTTTTGTCCAACGATGTCTATCCTCAGAACATCCATTGCTAAAACTCAATATAAAATTCAAACTCACTTAAATTCTTAGAATACTTTTTGTTCCCCACCAAACTATTATTGTTTGATGGAGATGTAATGTCTTAGAGTTGGGTTTTCTCAAAATTCAGATTTTCTTCTTCCCCTAACCAAATTACAAAACAGAAAAGAAGTTCTATTTGGATGTTGCTTTTCCAATATTTTTCTAGGAAACAATAACTTTTCGTTTAACAGCAATATTAGTTGAGTTTTATAAAATGCAATAACTCCAAGCAGGATTTAACTATCATTCTTACTAAATTTTATCATTAACTCCTCCAAATCCATGCTGGATAGCAACAGAATCATCAATCACCATAAACTGGCAAGTGATTAAGCAAAACACTAAAACATGTCAGCTTTCTTGCAATTTTGCAGAGCACGGGGAATTTATTCACCCGTGTTGATAAAGGTAGAAAACACTTATTATTAGAGTCGCAAGTTAAAATATTGGAGCAAACTGGCTAAAACAAAAAAAGTAGGTCTAGAGAAAAGCAGCAGCAGCAGCTCTTCCAGGATTCTCAAAATGTAAATCTCCATCAACCAGCATTACTAATGGAACATCAAAAGGAATGTAAACACGTTTGATGCCAAGAATTCCTTCCATGTAATATGCCTCTGCATTGTCATGATATCTTGCTACGATGATCGCAGCGTCGCATAGGATTACTGACAAGTTACAGGTTTTCTTTTCTTTTCTAATTGTCTAGGAGGGTAACTTGCAACGTTAATCAGCAGGTACCGACACTTATAACTAGTGATACATGTAACATAACATGAGTTTTATGTTGCAAGTAACACCTGGTACAAATTACAGGATGTACAAGCTAACTTCCAGATTTAACTCCAGAAAGAGAGGAAAAAGAATGAAACCTGTAACTTGCACACAATAGTAGACTTAACTAATAAGCTAAATGCATTTTCTTATTTCATGTGGGTAGGGCTTCACAAACAATTTAGCCAACGAATGTTCTCAGAGGATCCTTGAGATTTCTACCAACAACTTATGCAGAGCTTGAGGCTTTGAGAAAAAAGGAGAATGATCAGCCCCCTTCAAACGGAAAACCTTTTCTGGGGGATTTGCATTTATCATGTTCTCCTGAAGTGAAATGGGTATGGCATTGTCTTCAAGAGTTTGTATATAAAACCGCCTTACAGATCCATATTTCAGGTCTGAAAGGGAAAGCTTCTCTAAAACTGGTGCAAATGGTACAGACCTCATGGAGACAGATGCCAATGCAACATCCTGCATTTAAAAAGCAACAATAAACAAGGAGGGTCAGGGGAAATAGATATAAGTTGGCAAAACTATTAAAAAGGACAGAAACAAAACTTAGATTCTGAATCACATATACAAATGTATATTTATACTGTAGTCAGCATATTTACGAGTGCATGATGCTAGAGACCATTTTTGTTAGCAATGGAAAGATCCTGACATCAAGAATTTATACAAAAGACTGTATTACAAAATATACTTTTAGTGCAAAGGTCCACAAAGCATATGTAAAACCTCTATCTGAACTAACAGATAAAAGACAGCAAAATCTTTCTGAAATGCTATATGCTCAACAGACAACACTGAAAACTATACATTTTGAAAATTACGAAGCATTGATAAAGCAGTTGCCTGCAGTTCAACTAGTTGCACAATTTCAATTATCATACAACATATATTTATGTGATAATTCTCACTCTGATTAGAATGGAGTGGAGTCCCCAATAAATCTGAAGTTCAACTAACTATATGTTTTACACTTTAAAAATAATAATCCAGTGTCAAAAAATACTTTACGAATCTTCATACCAACTCAAACTGAATAAGAGATTGGATATAAAGTAACGATGAGTCACTTTCACAAGTATTGTCATCTAATTTGAAAAATGCTCATGTAGCAGTAGCAAGGGAGACTTCTGTTTGTTCACTTGGACAAAAAATGAAAGGAGGAAATTTGGCCACCACCCAACTACTTACTTTGGAGGGACTTTGGTTGAATAACAAATCCTTCAACAATGACTTGTTCAGATCAAAAGAAGTGGGAGGAAGGTCATTCCCGTTAGCATATATAAAAATCTGAGACTGTTGCATAAGATCATCTGAACCTGCCTGCAACATACAGCCACAAACAAATCATCACTAAAAGGATAGAAGAATTCTTCATTTATAGAAATTGAATTCGCATATATAACCAGCAGAAGCTATAAAACAATTCAGATGCTCTCTGTCTCTGTTTTCAACCTTAGTTCCTTGTAAAATATAAACATTCGGCTCTTAAGTAGTGTGATATCATAAATCTGTGTAATTTTTGTTGGTAGAAATTCTCAGATTTCAGACTTCAGTTGGAGTAAAATAAAGAAGCATCAATCTTAAAGTTGGCAGGAGATGAAACACCTGCTGAGAAATAATATCGAGAGTGCTTTGTCCATTCGTCAGCATTGCTGCAGCAATAAACACAGCTTTGGAAATCTTAAGAGGAAACATCTCCATTGCATATGATATACATGCCCCACCAAAATCATGCCCAACCAAAATCACCTTCAAAAGAATTCAAAAGGTAAGAAATATATGGAAAGAAAATCCCTAGAGAGCTCAAACATGAATATTGTGCTACCAATATTGCATCCAAGCAAGCAACAATGCTAAATGACCTAAAACTATGAGTGCCCTCCCAAGAGCAAAGTGAGGGTGGAACATTTACATTTCACAAAATGAAATTTAATTGGAACAAACTAAGACTGTAGAGGGGGAAAACTACAAATTGTAACACGAGCATGATTACCTCAAATTAAATCTGAGTCTGTTTCTAAATACAATCAGTGTCATGATAAACACTCTAACCCTCGGAAAATGTAGACAGAAAAATATATTGCAACACTGTGAACAATCTGAACCATCACCACATATCCTAAGCAAGTTAAGGGAAGTTGTACTTTTTTTTTTTCAGAATAGATACTTTCAAGTCATAAGTATAATTGCCTGTATTAGACACATACAGAAGTAACTGAGATAAGCACATAATTTTTCCTTCCCTACTTCACTACTAGTCGGGAAATAACTTGTTAGCTTTATGGTTTTTACAATTGCACTTGCAAACTTCAATCCGAAGCATCAATAACTTCTTTGGAACTTTCTTTTCTGTTAGTAAAATTTCTTTGTTTTTCAGCACCTCTTCTTTGTCCTATTTTTTTCCACAATTTTAGCCATGGGAATAGATGTTCCTTATTATCTCCTTGACCATTAATCTACTTTGGAATTTATAACTACACTGCAAAGTGAATTTCGAGGGGATGGGAGTAGCAAGTCATGAAACCATGACTTTCACCAAAAATTGGCGATGATTGAAAAATATCAAATATGCTAAAGCCAAGGATCATATCTCCTCTGTAATACTTCAAACCAACACAACAGTGATGGAATAGATCAATCTGTTATTCACAAAAAAAATGGAAAGTGGAAGTACCTTTTCGCCTTCTGGAAGTTTTTCAAGGAAGTCAGTGAGTGGCTTCACATACTGTGACAAACTTGTAATGCTGTTTGTATCAAATGAACTCACTCCAGAACCAGTTAAATCTATTGCAGCTACTTTACAACCACTTTCTTCTAGTAGTGCAATGGATTTATACCAACACCAGGCCCCAAAGCCACCTCCATGAACAAGGACAATATGATTTGTCTCAAGATCATCAACTTTCACATCCTGTCGAAATGAAAAGCTGCATGTATAAGCGAAAGAAAACTCACCAACAAATATAACAGTGAAAGGATGAAATAAAGAACAGTTAATATTTGAACTAAAAAACAATAATGGCTTGCATTTTCCCCTATAACTGGCAAATACGGCATGAAAGTGTTAAAATATGCCATTTTTTCCCCTACAGCTACAAATAAGGAAATAAATAAATAATAATGAATTCCTGTTTTATGCAACACCATACTAGAGTCAGAAGAAGAAAGGGTAATATAAATGTTCTACTAAGAAAATGACACAACATGCAATTTCAAGTCAGAAAAGATGGTACTAGATCCATCTGAATTTCAATCACACTTTAGTAACCTTGACATCTATGTTGTGACAAGAAAGAGGCAACATAATGTTCCCTTCAAAGCTACACCAAACGTCCAGTAAAAAGCACTTCAAAAGGATAAACTTCACTTCCTTCATACGCCCTGCCATTAGTCAAGGATAGAACAGATTATTCTTTACAAAATTCTATTTTTAGTATCTATGGCACATTCACCGGGATGATTTAACACATGTCTGCACAATTGCCTCTCCAACTAATATAGCATTAGATGCAAATGAAACAAGTTATTTTATTTCCCGACATTGTTCCGATACAAGTCTCGGGGCCAGTAGACAAAAATGACTGACCATTACAGACGATCCTTTCCAAAATCCTATAGCTTTCTTCATCATTCCATTCCACTTTCCACATCTTCATCTACTTTAACTCTAAGAAACCACATCATCATAGATGCCCCCTCAAGTAATTATCAAGACCGTAATTAGGATTTAAAAAATTACTATAAACATCAAAACCGACAACATGCATTCGTTTCCTTTCACATCACTAAAAGGTTTTTAAAAATGCAAAAATAAAAATCTAATAAGAAAACAACAACCCTCATTACTCCAAAGTTACCTTAATCATCAAAATTTTCAAAATACCCAACGTGAGTACAACAAACCAAATCCAACAAAATTAACTAAATTCTCAAAAATTCCAAAATCACCGGATATGAGTCCAACAACAAACCAAATCAACCGAAGAAAGTAATTCCTCAAAAAAATCACGCAATGACTCCTTTTTTTTCTTCTAAGGTTTTGAATTGCAATTTAAGTAAAGGTTTTTTCCTTTCGGATTTCCGCGGCTATAATCTTCCGAAATTTCCCACAATACCAATATCTATAATCGCCAAAATAAATAAAAAAAAAACGCAACAAGGACCTACAAATCAAAACCGTGACGATCCAATTGCATCCCCCGCAATAAAAAATAACTAGAAACCTTGATTTCACTTTTTTTTTCGTTTAAAGTATCAAGAAGGTTCACCTGATTGAGAAGTTGATGAGGTTGAAGGAGAGGGTCGGTGAGGGACCTGGCCCTCGAACTCGAACTCCTCGGCAAGGTGTTGCTGCTGCCGCTGCTCTTCTTGGAGACCCCATTCGGGTACCTAAGCGAAGTGGACCGATCGAAGTTCTGCTGCTGCTGATGCTGCTTGAAGAGAATCGCGGCGGCGATGGCCTGCTCGCGAATCGCAGCGTCGTCGAGCTTCCTCTCTCTGCGGGAAGAGGAGCGCTTTTTCGCGGCGGTAGAGTGCGGCGGCGCGGGCTTCGCCTTCAAGCGAGCGCAGATGTTACCCATTGCAAGTATCAAAATTGAATTGAATGAATTCAATGGTGATCGTGATGGTGACGGCGGTGCATGCAAGAGAAGAGAAGATAAAAGTGTGCAATAAAAGAGCGAAAGAAAGAAAAAAAAAACAGAGAGAGAGAGAGGGAAAAAGTGAAGCGAAGCGTGGCGTGGTGAGGTGGGGTTTGGGAAGTTTCAGTCAGGTGTGGAGTTGGCAGCAACAGGAAAAAGGAGACTTTGTTTGTTTACAGGAAATAACGTTTCTTTGTTTGACAACGTACGCCTCCAAATACGTTTCTTCCAAATTCAACACTAAATATATTAACAAATTAATAATAATAATTATGATTCCCGAATTGATAGTTCCAAATTCCAAATTTCCTTTTCCAATCGGAAACTTGTCTACTACAACGTATTCTGCTTCACCTAACTTCTTCACTTTTTCAAAACTTAAAACAACGTTTTCTCACCGTAAAAGAAAAACCAATTTTACTTTCCAGAGATTTTTTTTTCCAAAATTGTCCACACGTAATCTTGACTCGATAACGTTGAAAATATAACAGAAAAACTTGTAAAAGTATTTTAATTTTAACTCATATTTTTATTTGCAGAGAACATGAAATTAGAGCACGAGTAGAACATTATTATCGATAATAAAGTGGCTTATTTGTTGGGTTTGAATGATTTGGTTCTTTATTGCATTGCTGAATGCTGTAGACATGTCCTTTGCACACTTTACAAAATCTCTGATCCCGAAGTTACTTTTGTTGAAAACCAAGACCATATAGAATGTGGATTAATTTTAAATTTTACATCTTCCATTTTTCACCTAATGTAATTAGCACTCTACTGGTTCAAGAATTTCAAACAAATTTTATTCGGAATGTTATATTCATATATTTATATCAGGTTTTAAATTAAAGATAAAATCAATATATTTCTATTTCATTATTGGTAAGAGAAAAAGATAAAATATTTCTATTTTCAATTCCTTAATAAATGTAGATGATTAGTAGGAATCCTACCAATTGCTTTTTAATAGCATGTGTCATACTCACTATACTTTTTCCACCTACTATAGCTATTTTTTTCTTTGGTACAATCAAGGGTTGACTATATTGGATATATACCATTTCCTTAGAATAAATAGGGCTAGCAAAATTAGGTGACCTCACAAACAAATTCATCTAAATACATAAATGTTAATGTTATTTTTTTGTTCTTGTTGATATATTACATAAATATTAATGAGAATAGAGTCTTCATTTATTAGCCTATAAATTGAGGTAATATTTTATACTATATGCTCGATATTTGATTAATGGACGCAAATTTAATTGTGCTTCCACACCCATAATAAAAACTGGGGTCCACCATTTTATTATATGGTCGAATTAGATAAATAAAGTTTATTATTTTTAAGAAAAAATAGTATTTACTTTTTCTTAATTTACATAACCATCTCACATCTTTGCCGAGTTAAATGAATAAGATTAATATTAAGAGAATACAAATTATTTAATAAACCCAAAGGCAACATTTTCAAAATTAAATCTTTTATTGCAACACAATTATTTTCCTGATAAGAATTATTTTTTATTTCAGGTTTTTTTAACCAGTACGGTAAAAAAAACTTTAATTATTTAATATCCCACATATTCTATATTTATATGTTATCTGTCATCTAGATATATGAGAACTGTAGAATGAATGTATTAAATTCTATTTAATCAATGTAAAAAAGTCTTGTATCATTTCTATATTATATTACATTCTAAGATCATGTAACATTTCTTTTTTCTAACCCCCACCTCTCTTGACATGCACAATTAATGCGTCAACAATTTATTATCTTTGTCACCATTAATGCTACACTGATTTTTGCATCAGAATTTGTGCCGAGTGTAATGACATATATATATTATTTTATTTTACTTCTATGTATACTTAGTCTATATTTTTTTTTCATTATATTATATAATCTATACATATTAAATGTTGAGGAACAATTTTGGTATAATAATTTTTTAATAAAAAAAAGTCTAAACCAAATTGTGTTAGATTTGAATTTGTTTATCAATGAAATTGTTTCAAATATAAAAAATAGAAATTAGAAGTAATGATGTTTTTCATAATGAGATTTTTTTTATTTAATATTAAAAGTTTAAAAGTATAAATAAAATTTTATATGCAAATTTTGTTATTTAAAATATACATTTTTCTATCAGAGCTTTTTATTTTTATTTCAAACTTTCTAAATTGTAGTTTATCTATTCAAAATACATTAACGAGGCAATGCATTCAAGTTTATCATATCAATTCTTACAAAAAGAGTAAGTTAGTTTATGTTCTTTTCTTTAGTTTATGTGTTTTTTCATGTATGTGAATATTGTTCTATCGCATGTGTTATTTTAGTCTTTTATAAGACTCATCAATGATGTTAATAGTATGTCTTAATCATGATTTTATGGTTTGTAGGAGCAGATAGAGTTCCATGAGTTTAGAGAGTCGTTATAGGTTTCATAGAGCGGTTTGAGCTTTTAGTAAGTAAGGAAAGTTAAAAATCATTATTCTCAAGTTCTAACACAATTTGATTTATGTGTGCATGTTTGATGGTCTGTGATTGATTGGAATTACTGTTTTAATTGATTTAATCACTGTTAAAAATATGTTTTGAGATTTGTGATAGTTTTTTGTTTAACACGTTTGAATTGGTAGTATATTATAGGGATTTTCTATTGGGACTACTAGTTGAAAATGTAGTTGTTTGTCTTAAATGTGTGAAACTGAGGTGTTAGTTAGTTGAAAATAGTGTTGAAATTTGTTGGTTTGAAATGATTGCGTGTTAATTTAATTGATTGGTTTGGTATTGAGTTGAAAAACCAAGTCTGTAATCATTTAAAAAACTTGGTATTCTTTTGGACACTAAAACACGTATTTGAAACAATCCTTGAGTTAGTAATAGCAATTTGGTCATTTGACTTGGCACATGGTTCATCATATCACAATTTGAGAAGGTGCATATTTTCTGGTATGGCGTTGAACTCCATTTTCACCGTTGAATCGACCAAAGTGCAAATGGTCTAGCATTAATCGATGGCGGGGCATTTTCATGTTAATTCGCTGAGTGAGAAAAAATGTGAGAGCTTTGGCACTGAGCATCAAACCTGATGTTGGGCGTCAGACCTGACGCTGAGTGTTCCTTGTGCGAAGTGAGTGCATGTTCTCTGTATTTTCTTATTCCCGTTTGGTTTGCAATAACTTATATGAATTCAATGCATATTTATTTGGAATTGTTGATGCTTCATGGATTTTAAACATGGTTGTGAATATATAGTATGTTGTGAAAGAAATTTTAAGGAAGTTTCTTATGTGGTTTCAAGTTGTGTATGTATTGGTGTAAGAATTTCATATTGGAGGTTATTCTGACGCTCTAATAACCATCCAATATCAAGTAGAGAAGGGTAAGTATGTGGTGAGAGGAGTAGGAGATCCTAGTCTAGGGATTTTAGCTTGGCCTAAGATGTTAATGGACTAACCTTGTATGTGGTAGAGTGAAACTCATTGACAATAACTCTACAGAGTAGTAAAAGTCACTACAAGTACACAATACGTCAAAGATAAACATCAATTAATGTATCTGAATGATCAAGTCTAGATTTACTTGTGTTCAATTGTTATATTAATAACTAAATTATATGTATGTTTTTTTGGTAAAATTAGTTCATCCTTCTATATTTGTGTGTGTATATTTGTTTTTCATTTACTATGATCACCTTAATGGTATGAAGAAATAATGAGATATCTCTTGAACAAGTGTTTGGTAATAACAATGCTAATATATGAAGTATGATTTTAATTCCTTTGTATATTTATTGATTTGAAAAACTCTAATTTTATACTTGTAAATGAATATAATAGAACTAAGAAATTAAATTAGATTTTGATTCACAAATTAATTGTAAATTTTTAATAATAAAAAAATTATTTAAATACCAATAATTTTTAATTTATAAAATTATTTAAATTAATCCGTATAATTTTGGCTTTTAAATTAATTATTATTTAATTATTTTTTATATTACATATAAACAACATGAGTATAGACTTTGAAATTGATAATTACCAAAAGTATTTTGACTTTTCTTATCTTAAAACATTCTTATTTTTAAGTAATATATAGAAAAATAAATAATACTCTGATTTGTTTTTAGAAAATATGATTAAAAATTAAATGTATTACCACATATCTAATTTACCATATATATGCTTTTTACATGAGACATCACAATAAATCACAAGCATACAACCAAACAAGAAATAAAAAGATTTAAAATTTGAAGGAAAAGAAATTTACTGACCTTAAATTAAGATTGACATAGATTGTAATTTTTTAAGAAATGAGGAATTAACTCTTTATTTTTTTCTATTTATTATTTTCTAAAAATAAAAAGATTGTAATTCTGTCTTTCGCTAATTTTAAAATGTCTTGTCTAATAATCATAAAATGTTCTTTAATAATTTAATCTATTAGATTTTGACTTGTGAAAACATAATATCGTTGATTGGTGTTAAAATGTACATTTTAGCATTCTTTCAAAGCTAAATTAATCAGTTTTAAAATTACCATCTCAAAAACTAAAATGAACATTAGTGAAAGACATCTACAAAGAGAATCGTATTCACAAATAGCAAAACATAAGCAAATCTTAAAAAACGAATTAATTAAATAATTAACATGTTTGTAATTCTTTTTTGAAAAAAAAAAAAACAAATTTATGTTTCTGAAGTATGTATTGATAATGATAAATATGAAAAGAAGGCACTTAAACTTTGCTACAACCAAAAGGACATAATCAAATTGTTAAGGATGAATATAGAAATATGCTTAGCAGCATATACTATTTTCTTTGGTTGCAGCAATCCACACACAAATAAATTCAATTTCCTCAGATTTCAAATCACTATAGGACCACTCTTTTAAATATACTTTTATGAAGCAGGACCACTGCATCAAACTTTTTTCTTGTAACTTTTCAGCTGAAGAATGCATCAAGAGAGTCATAAACCATAAAAAGCTTTATATCTCAGAATCCTCTAACAGGTAGAATGAACACTGCATCTTCTTAAGCATGTGAAGCTACAATCATGGCGTGCATGAAACGTGCACATGATCCCAGTGAACCTTCTGCAAAGTAACAACCACCAGTTTAGAATTCATTGCAACCAATTAACTTCAAGGATCTGGTCAATGAAGACTGCCAGTAACTTAGATTACAAATATCATAGCTTTTTTTCTGGCAAATGCTTTTATAGCATATGATTATAACTTTCAAGATAGGGATATAATGCTATTGCTATTTGCATTATTCTTTCAATCATTCACTGTACCTAGTTGTATAATGACCTTCATTTCAATTCATAGTGAATATCTCCTTTTTTTTTCCTTTATGATACAATACATCACATTCCAATTTTTAAGTTTAATACAAATATAGTTAAGAAATAAATTTTAAGTTTAATTTAATTTAGAATAAAGTTTATATTTATTTATAAATTATAAACTTGTTTTAAGATTCTAATGAATGACTTAATAGTATCAGACGACGAATGACAGATTTAATAAACAACATACATTTTTTCTGAGATGACATAATGGATCTAACAAACAACAAATTTTATCAAGAAAAATTATAACTCATCTCTGATACCATCTTACGAATTATACATTTGATTCAATCTTACAAAAATAACTTACAAAATGAAATTTACACTTACTTATATACTATAAACTGGTTTTATCTTTAATTAATGTAAAATTTCTAACATGAAATTTAAAATTAAATTTAACTATATAGTTTAGTACTCAATTATTATTAATGAGTAAATTTTACTATTTTTTTATTATTTTACAATTACATTTATCAATTTTATGTAGTTAATGAATGTGGTAAATGGTTGTAACTTTTTTTCACGGACATGTCGGTGGTATACAGTGGAAGTTATTCGGTTGGCATGGTAGTTTGACATTTGATTAGATGATGCATGGGATGGAGCCATGATATGATATCTTAGCTTTCCTCGTATATTGATTGCAATTTGAAGTAGTGGGTGGGAAGTGCCATCCTTTAATAAATTTTCATCTTAATCATTCCAATGACTAAACCTTCTCACCACTTTTTCTTCTTTTTATTATTCCCTCCACTTTTTTTTTATATATATTTCTAAAGATATTGATTCTACATTAATGGAATATACATTAATGGAATATAAATTGGTACAAAGTTTATGTTCTAGTAAATTAATTTTTTGAAATTAAATTTAAAATTTACCTTTTATTATCATATTGAAGATTCTTCTAGTAACATTTATTAAATTATCGTATTATTAATTATCAAATTATTAAGGGTTAAATATGTTTTTATCCTTTAATTCATCAATTTTATAAATATGTGAATTTAGTTCTTTTAATCATATTTTGTTAAGTTTAATTGTCGTTTCAAACACATTTCATGATAGCATTATGTTGGTTACACTTTTAACACCTTTTTTGTTCAAAGTTAGTTAACAAACACCTTTGAAACTTCAAATAAATTTAACAAAATTTGGTTAAAATGCTTAAATTTATGTTGTTCTAGAGATGAGAGACTAAAATAGTCTAAAATTTAAAAAAAAAACTAATTTCAATTTTTATAGACCAAAAACATATTTAACACAATTACTAATAAATATATAATTTCATATTTAAATATGATAAAATATATTGAGAATCTCATATATTATATTAAAAAGTTTATTTTAAACAAAATTTAATCTTACAAAATAAAACTAACAAGATAATATACAAATTATCCTGACGAGTATATATATCATTTGCAAACTTTATATTCAATTTTATATAAAAATATAGTAAAATCAGAAAATAAAACATAAAATAATAATCATAAAAGATGTATTATTTAATATCCACACCAAAAGAACATTACTATAATAATTTGTTTTATAAAATTGAGATTATTTTATAATACTATGTCTTTAAATTGTTTTAGAATCTTATACCTTTTTTTACTATTTTATCTTTTATTATTATCTGGTTATTTGAATTTCAAATCTTTAAAATTGATTTACTTTCTTTTTTTTATGCTTGATATTATCATACTTCTTTTAAATTCTTTCTTCTTCCATGAGATCACATATTCATTAAATTTGACATTTTTAGTATTTCTTCTTTTATTAACATAATCTTCTTTGTCAATTGTGAATTTTATGATAGTGACATTGGAATTTTCATGATGTTAAATGTGGATCTTCATTAATTTGTTTTCGTTTGGACATCAAATTTCTTTAAGAGATATCCATATTTTTTTATTTTAATCATTCTTTTATATTCTCTTCATTTGTATTTCTTCCTTCATCAAATCCAAAACAAATATTTTGTCTTTCATATAAAAACTTTTAATACTTCTAGGTTTTTAACATATTTGATCAAATAAAGTTTGTTTTTAAATGAAACTTTATAACATTTTTATAAGATTTGAGTAACACTTAATAAATTTGAGTAGTCTCAATAACATATAAGACTTTAAAAATTAATTTGATTTCTGAATTTGTTTTAATTGCAAATCCTATATTTATCACATTAAGTTCTTCTTCATTCTCAATTCTTTCTTTGAAAATATCATATTTGTTAAGCTATTTGAAAAGTTCTCAATTATCAGTCATATGATTTGTATAATCACTATCTATAATCCAACTTTTTATAGATTTTTTTATTGTAACATGATGTTGTATGAAGTAGTTTCTTCTCTAATTCATCTTATACAATCTTAATATCTATTTGAGGAATTTGGAATTTTTATATCTTTTCTACTTGTCCCAATTGACTACATTTGTAACCTTTTACATTTGGCCACTAGCACTTGTTATGTTGATGATTATTTTTCTTGCAATAGGAATGAGATGGAAAAACCTAGTGTTATTATATTTGTTCTTTTTATTGTTCTTAACTTCAAGAGTACCTTTGTTAGTAATGAAGTAAAATAACTTCAACCGCATGATCTTTTTCGTTAGTCTTGGTTACTTGTGTTTGTAAAACATGTATCACTTATGTCTAAGTAATTGTAGACAAATTTTATGTACTTTTCAACAAAACAATGAATGTTTCATATCTCTCTAGCACCATCCCAAACGAGCTTGAAATTTGAAAACTATTTTCTCAACAAGTTTATTTTATTAGTAATACTTATCAATTTGTTTAGGTATTTCTTAATTATCTCATGTTCTTTCATCCTTTCCAACTCAAACTTCCTTATCAAGTTTAAAACTTTCTTGTCTTGAATATTCATGTTTCCTTCATATTTTCCTTTCAAATAATTGTAAATATTTTTGGGTGACTTTAAAGTCATGATTCCAGTAAAAATCACTCGTGAAACACCAAGCATGACTTTACCTTTGTCTTTTTTTTTTCTCTTTCTGCATTTTGATTTGAGTTATGAGATTTTTAAATAAATCATCAGTGTCGTCTTTTACCATAACTTTCCATAAATCTATTTTTTCTAGATAAATCTACATTCTTAGTACCAATAAATCATAACTTCCACCGTCAAAGAATGAACTAATGACTTTTGAAAATTTTTGTATCATTTTGAAAGTCGAATAAAAACAATAACTTTAATACTACCATTAAAGTTTTTAGGGCTTTTGAAGATATGAAATATATTTTAGTTAGAAAAACTTGTTAGTTGTTTTATCAATATACTTTATATATAAAACAAAATGTTTCAGGTTTACAATATATTAATCTTGATTTTCTAACCAAGTTAAATATTTGTATATTTTTATAAGTATGTTCTTAAAATTGAAATTTGTTCTAAAAGCTAATTTAAATAAAAAAATATTAAATAAATAATCTCAACATGTATGTGCTCTCTTATGAGTTGAGATGTACTAGAAACACATTATAACACTCAATAAATAAGTAATTAATAAAAAAAATGTCTATATTAAATTTACTTATTGATAACTACCGGTATCAATTCTAATTACAATATCAATAACTAAATATAATTATATTATCAGACCATGCGTTAATTTTTATGTGGTTAGGATATATCGATATATAACAATACATAATTAATAGAAAACTTTTTCAAAGTAAATATCTCTTCATCATCATGTTCTTCTTTCCTTTCAAAAATTTCGGCTTAGACTAATTCGTAAGGCGAGTCACCTTTTGTAAGAGTATAAGTAACTATTACTTAACAATGACAGACCTGGTTTTGAATAGTACATAACGAGACGTAAAAATACATATTCTTAACATTATAATATCTGTATAGTATACGGAAAGTATATCAATAGTATTTTATAGAAAAATTATTAATGATTTAATAACTAGTAAAATAGGATATTTTTTTCTATACACATACATAAAATAGATAACTTCAATCGAATTAAGCATAATTATCATTAATTAATTATAGAGTTATCTTTATTTTATTTAATATTGGATGCACCAACCAATGCACGGAAGGATTTTTCTAATCATGTGCTGCACATCTTTAACTTTCATTCTTCTTATAACGTCCTCCAGCTTCACGCCGTACTTGAAGATGCCTACTGCCAATAATTAAAACATTAATATTCAAATAATTGTGGCTTTATCAAGAAGTTGCTACTGTTGTTAAAGGTTCAACGTCTTCAATAATATCACACTGCTTAATCAAAACATAACATTTTTACTCAATCACGCATTTAATGATACAATTAATGTCGTTTTACAACAGTGGTCCTGGAATATATAAAACTTAGGTTTAATAAGTTTTTTTTTTTCTAAATATTTGTGACATTTATTTAATGTGATTTTTTTTCAATTTAATTTAGTTGTTTTTGTTTAATGAAATATTTAAGGTGATATTTTCTTTTGGACTTATCCAACATGGTCTGTGTTTTCCATTTTAGCACCGTTGCACTCATGTTTGGGCTTGGGCTGGTGAACAAGAGAAACTTGAGGCTGTTGCTTCCTACACTTCCATCAAATTTATCATCCACTCCATCAAGAAGTTTTTTGGAAATTTTTTTCCGTAATAGAAGGGAAATATTGCTTTCCGAAACTCAAGCACGTGTTCTTATCACAACCTTTCTTGGGGGCGTTGTTCCCTCCTACTCTCCAAGTGAGTCTTGCACTTCTCTACTATTTTAATATATTTCAAAAATATTCTATATCTCTCCATTATTTTCTTTTATTCCAAAAATACCTTACACTTCTCCAATATCCTTAACAATATGGAGCATTTACATGACTCATTAATTGAGCATTTACATTCTCGCCGTTGAATATATTTTTTTCTTTTCAAATTACTTAATAAATGGTAAAATTTTGTTCTAAATTTATAAAAAAATGTTTATATATATGTATGTTTTTTTTACATATGATATCTATAATTTTTATCATTATATTATATTTTAACTCATCATGTTTGACTCAAATAACTTAAATAAAATATTTAATTTATTAGATAAATAATATAAAAATATTATTAAATACTTAAAATATAAAAAAAAAATTTGTTAAAGATTTAAAATTTATTTAGTTATTTCGTCATTATAAAGTTAGTGTATAATAATAATAATATATCATTATTTAAATCTGAACCATGTGAATGATAGAGAGAGAAAAGAAAAGATTGTTGAGGATAATGAGAAGATGTAGGATATTTTTAGAATAAAAGAAAATAGTGAAGAAATATAAAATATTTTTAAAATAAATTAAAATAGAGGGGAGGTGCAGGATCCACTTGGAAATGTGAAGATATGTTTTCGTGTATTAAAAAACATAAATAGCAAACAAATTAAACGTACTTGTGCTTAATGGAAAGGTAGGAATTAGGTTATGTTTGGATTAAAAAATAGAAATTCCTTTAGCATATTCTAATACGCTAAATGAAGAAAAAAAAACATATTAATGGAATAAAAATATTTTCAAGTATTTAGTTTCTGATTTATATAAATATATCTATATATATATAATAAAATCTTTTCAGGTATGATATTTGAAAGAGAGCATTTTAATATTTTTCTTAAATAATTGAGGATTTAATATTAATGTTATTCAATTTTTTTTAAAACACGATTTTTCAATTTTTGAAATTGAATTTGATTCAGTGACTATACTGAAAAGTTTCTCAGGCAACTCACCCATTTTATTTTCATTAATATGTTTTAGCAGTTCATTTGATTTGAAGTGAACGTGGCGTTGACTCTTACCGTTGGATCTACATATACTCTTATTTAAAATCTAAAGAACATCAATTTTCTCGAAACGCTGATATCCCGTTTCATCAAACACTTCATATGCGTTACCATTGCATCACTTTGTCCTAAAAGCCAAGGAGCCCAATACGCAATAGATCTCAACTCCATAAAAAACCTAATCCACCCGCGCCACCATCTCCAGCGCCACCAAAACAACTAAGGTCAACGGAGGAGCGAGGGTGCTGACCTTGCGCTGCCGCAGAGGACATAGAAACGGTAGGCTCCGTCAACTGTCTCCAACAGCCAGGTTAGTAGAAGAATACAATGAATTCAATTAATCGTTTCTGCAATTTCCACGAGTTTAATTTTGTGTACATGTACATTGTTGTTGTTCTGAGGACTGTTATTTCAGAAATGAAATAACCCTATCAAAGTACTTTCTGTAAGAAATGTAGAGGAATACTGATAGGAGATACAGAAGGATTCGTAAGGCACAGAGAAAGTAAACTGTGTGTATTATTGAATGCACCAGAAGGCAACGTATATAACAAGGTGTGTGTATAAAAGATCTGCCAATTGAAAATCAGTCTTGCAATAGGTCAGTTCAACTCTTCCTTTGTTCACCATGTCCCTCAAAAAGTGGTATTTTACCTCAATGTGCTTGCTTCTTCCATGGCTCACAGTATTTCTTGCCAAGTTTATGACAGACGTATTACCCATCCTTAACTGCACCGCACTCTCTTCAAATATTTTTAATTCTGTCAACAACCCTCTCAACCAATTTGATAAAGCTATGTATTCTGCTTCACAACTTGATAAAGCAACAACAATTTGCTTCTTAGAGCACCATGAAATAGTGCTTTATTAAGAAAAAAAATGTTTCCTGATATGCTTTTCCTTTCAACTTTGATCTCTACCAAAATCAGAGTCAGCATAGCCTATAAGCTTTAGCTCATTCTTCTGGAAACAGAATTCCATAGTTTGCAGTCCCTTTAATGTATCTTAATATTCGTTTGGCAGCCAGCAGATGGCTCTTCTTCGGATTGCTCATGAAACGACTTAAACACTGTAGATTAAGTCTGGCCTCCTATTGCACAGGAAACGCAACTGCACAGGAAACGCAACGATCCCACGATCTGCTTATAAGCAGTTTCATTCACCCCTTCTTCAGCTTCATCTTTCTTCAATTTGACATTCATCTCTAGAGGACTTCTAACATCATTGCACAAGGTCATCTTGAATCTTTCTAGTAGTTCTCTCACATGCTTCTGCTGATGCATCAATAATCCTGCAGCTGTATGAGTAAACTCCAGACCTAAAAAATAGTTGAGCTTCCCAAGATCAGTCATCTCAAACTCATCTTCCATTATCTTTTTGAGCTCATTTATCTCCCTCAGATTTGAACCAGTCACCACTAGATCATCAACGTACAAGCAGATGATCATCCTCTCACCAACAAAATTCTCTTTCACCTACAGACCATGTTCTACCTCACAACGTTCAAACCCATGATTAATGAAGAAAGCATCAACCCTTTTGTTCCATGCTCCGGGGGATTGTCTCAAGCCATAGAGAGCCTTCTTGAGTCTATACACCTGTTGATATACACTTGTTGATTCTTATCTTGATTGTTAAATCCTGGAGGTTGTTGAACATAGATTTCCTCCTCCAAGGGTCCATGCAAGAAAGAAGATTTAACATCAAGTTGAAATAATGACCACCTTGCTACAGGTGCAAAGACCTCTGTGAAATCAACTCCTTGTTTCTGTAGAAAACCTCTTGCCACGAGCCTAGCCTTGTGCTTCAAAACAGTGCCATCTGGATTCAACTTTCTCTTGAATACCCACTCCAATGCAGTGCTTCCCAGGTGGCATATCAACTAGGCTCCACGTCTTATTCTTCTCAATTGATTTGAGTTCTTCAATCATAGCCTCCTTCCAAAGTGGTTGTGTCAAGGCTTCATCTACATCTATCAGTTTTGTCCTAGCCATCAATGCCATGTGAACCAGGTCCCCTTCATCATTCACTCCTGCATCGGAATATAATTCATAATCTGAAAACCTGGATGGTCTAGCAGATTGCCTTCTCAATCTCCGTTGTGTATTCTCCAGATCTCCATTACTCCCAGCAATATCAACAGATTCTGGTCCATATTGTGTAGGATCATCAGAGATTCCATGCACCACCGACATCTTCTTAAGGCTAGTCTGTCCGTGCTCCAAATCCTAGTTCTCGTCTTCTAGAACTATTACATCCCTGCTTATCACCATCTTTTCTTTGATAGGATCGTAGAGCTTATATGTGCTAGTTGGATGATATCCAATAAACACCATTGCCTCCCCTTTATCTTCCAGCTTTGATCTTCTTTGATCTGCAACATGACTAAAAGCCAAGGATCCAAACACTTTAAAGTAATTCACATAAGGTTTTGTACCTATCCAAACTTCAAGTGGAACCTTGCCTGCAAGCCTCTTGGTGGGACATCTGTTGAGTATGTGGACAGTTGTTGATACAACGTCACCCCAAAAATTTAATTCTTTGTACATAATTGTTCTGTTCTTTCTTTTTGCCAAACTATTGTGTTGGGGCGTGTATGGTGCTGTCACCTCGTGAGCAATCCCACTGTCTTGACAAAACTTCTCGGATGCATAGGAGGTGTATTCACCTCCTCCATCAGTTCTAAGAATTTTAACCAGCTTTCCACTCTCTCTTTCTACGTTGATTTTGAATCTTTTGAATACTTCTAACACTTCGCTCTTCACTTTTATTATGTACACCCATACCATCCTACTATACTCATCAACGAAGGTAAGAAAGTACTTAGTTTCCAGCCAGCGTTGGCACCTCTAGAGGGCCACATATGTCATAATGTACAACCTCAAGACACTCTCTGGATCTCATTTCCAATCTTGCCTGAAATGTTCGCCAGGTCCGCTTTCCAACACTGCAAGACTCACACACATTCTCTAGTATGATGATATCTGCTAATCCAAAAACCATTGTTTTCTCGCTCAGCTGCTTTAGGTCTTTAAAGTTCAGGTGACCGAACCTTAGGTGCCATTTCCAATTTTCATCATTTTCAACAGTAAACAAGCAATGCAGGTTTCCCACTGCATCCATACTAACTTGAAATGTTCGATTTTTTGAGATCTTGCTTCTCAAGATCAACTTCGTATTTTTGTCAAACACTTCTACTTGGTCATGATTTCCCATGACTACCGTGAAACCTTTCCCTACCAATTGTCCAAGACTTAGTAAATTGCACTTCATTGCTGGCACTAGCAGAACATTTTCTATGATAGCATGAGAGCCATCTTTCCTCTTTATGACTACATTTCCCATTCCTTCTACTTTTAATGTGTTGTCATCTGCAAATTTTACTTTGTTTTTCTTTGATTCATCTAAACTTATCAACAACTCCCTGTTGCATGTCATGTGATTTAAGCACCCTGAGTCCAAATACCAAGATTTACTCAAAGAATTGGAACTTTCAGAAGTAGTTGTTACCATCAGAGTTAATGGCTCTAAGTCTGAATCCTCTTGTGCTAGATACGCTTCTTTGTTCTGTTGTTTCTTCTTCTGCTTGCCTTTATTTGAGTAACACTCATACGAGTAATGCCCCCATCTTGTGACAATTGAAACATTCTATATTCCTTTTATCTTTCTTCTTCACGTTTTTCTCAAAACCACCCTTTCCTTCCACAGATTCAGACTTCTCATCTTGCTCATTTAGGCTGTTTTCATTTTTCCATTTTCCTCTTGCTGGTTTTCCCTTCCACTTCTGGAATTTCTTTTTTTCTTCACTTCTGATATGATGTGCCTTCATCGCTTGCTCATCATTCTTGATGAGATTTCTGTCTACCAATCTCATCTCATGCGCCTCCAACTTCTCATTGACTCTGGATTCCTCAATGGCCACCACAATATAATCAAACCGTTGAGGTAGTGATCTCATAATCTTCTCAACTATCATGAGATCACTAATGGATTCACCACACCCTTTCATTTGATTAGTAATGGATATGATTTTGTTGAAGTAATCACTAACCTTGTCACTTTCTTCCATTTGTAGAAGCCCATATTGCCTCCTCGATGTCTGAAGCTTTACTTTCCTTATTTTGTCTCCTCCTATGATAGCTCACTAATATGTTCCAAGTTTCCCTCTCCATAATAGCATTTTGTATCTTTTCAAAATGTGTATCATCCACACATTGATGGATGACGAACAATGCTTTATTACCTTTCTTCTTAAACGCTTCCTTCTAATCTTCTGAAGCACCAAAATCAGGCACAGATCCCATTTCCTCTACCACATCACTGACATCTTGGAACCGGAACAAGATCCTCATCTGTGTACTCCACCTACTCCAGTTTTTGTCTGTGAGAATAGGGAAAAATATCAACCATGATCCACTCTCTTCTTCTTGCTCAAGAACTGTTTTCTTGACTGCTTTCTTTGAACGTTCCAACCACACTTGGCCAGCCGCACTGCACCAAGATACACAAAGCTCCTTAGGTCCTCACTCGACCAAGGCTCTTGATACCACTGTAAGAAATGTAGAGGAATATTGATAGGAGATATAGAAGGATTCGTAAGGCACAGAGAAAGTAAACTATGTATTATTAAATGCATCAGAAGGCAACGTATATAACAAGGTGTGACATCGAAAGTAAAGGAAACAGAATTAACTGAATTACAAGAGCTAAAGCTATTAACAGCTTGAGTTAAAAACACCTAACACTTTCAAAGGATCTGATTTTGGATAACTGTCTGAGATTGGTATAGATTGTATGTGTATTCTGTTAAAAAAAACTGTATATATATTTTGTACGGTAATTTGTTCCTGTGTAAAATTATTGACAGGTTTAGAAAATTTTTGAATAATTGTTGACGACATATACTATGTTGGTAATAGTCGAATTAGTGATGAATTTTCGCATGAGTAAATGTATTATATACTATTAGGTGCAGAGATTTTTATTCATTATACCCAAGCCAAATATAATTAAAAGTTCTATCCACTGAAAACTCCTAATTATATGAATTCCTGAAAGCTCCTAACAATTAAAATTTCTACTAATGAAAATTCCTAATAATTAAAATCCCTAATATTTAAGGAATTCAATACTATCATCTAAAATTTCAATACTACCTAAAACCTTAAATGTATCGAGTACTTCTCCTCCTTAAATATGATTAGTGTGACATATCAAATTGAGGGTGTATTTAATTAAATGTTTTCCCAACCCTACAATACCTCCAACATTCCCTTCTGAGCATAGCATATGCTATATGCATTCATATTGCAAACTCTGGTCAATGTTTGTAACAGGAGTTCAAATTGTACGTAGCAAAAGCTTTTAAAATAATTATATTATAAAACATAGCAAACTTGTTTCATATGATACTGTTGTGTCTTGATGTTTATAACTTTCAAGTCTCGAGATATTATAATTTTTTTTATATTATAAATATCTAATAAAATATTGTCATTAAGATAATAACTGATGCAAATTAGTTGTTTCATTGGTAGTATAGAATTAAATTAAATTAAAATTCTTATTGTATTAAATTAAAGTTTTTATTGTGTTAAAAATCGTCTCTCTAGTTTGTTTTTAATCCGTATAGTTACCCAAAACCTTTTTTACAAAACTCTATGTTATTAAATTACTTTTGTTTTAACTGGCTCATTTTTCTGTAAGTACAATTCTATATATCATTTGAATCCTTTGATGTCTACATTTGCAGAGTACATTTGGACAAAAGACAGTGGAACAGTAGAAGGTAATCAACCTTGGGAGGCTAGTATATTAAGATTGCTGTCATCTATACTGCCATTATAGTGTTACTTGCATCACTAATTTACCTAATTAACTAAAGATATATAGGATGAAACCCCGCAGAAAGGAAAACAAAACAGTAGTTTGTGGCATGCCAAAGGAAGGTATAAAAAGTGCTACGAATACTGAGTCAACTGTATTAAATGAAGCAAACAGTGGCAGACAGGTTTCTCGCCGTGATGAAATGAGGAAACTTTCTGTTTCTAAAAGTTCTAAAAGAAAGAAAAAAGTTAAGCGAAAAACTTTGCGGATTTCTTTAGTTGAACCGCCAACTATATCTTTGAAGAAAAAGCTTATTGTTCTTGATCTAAATGGGCTTCTTGTGGACATTGTTTTTCCTCCTCCAAGGCATCGTAAAGCAGATGCAACCGTAGGACGTAAAGCACGTGAGAAATAGCTCTGTTATTCTACTTTTTTTATACTATGTGGGTGTGCCTTATGCATTCTTTACTAATCCAGTTATGCTTCGTTTTAGTATTCAAGAGGCCCTTTTATCTTGACTTCCTGAACTTCTGCTTTGAGAAGTTTGAAGTGGCTATATGGTCTTCAAGAACCAGGTATTCTTCAACCATCTTTTTCTAAAATGTCAGTTAAAAGCTTTGGTGTTCACTTTGTCTGCATAATCTTTTCAGTAGCCACTTTTAATGATGTTTTTATCTGTGCCGTATTAAATTTTCATTTTACTATTTTGTAGGAAAAATATCAATTATGTCATTAATTATTTGATGGGAAATATGAAACAAAGGTTACTTTTTAGTTGGGTAAGTATTTTATCCGTCATCTGTGAATTCATATGGCTACTCTTGATCTTGATTTTCAAATAATTTGTCCTGTGGAGACCCAGACCCTCTTTTAGTAAATTTGGTATAAATTATATGTTTAGATGTTTGAGACCCTCTTTTATCATTCATTCAGTTTTTTTCTTTCTTGTTTACTTGTTAATATATATATATATATATATATATATATATATATATATATATATATATATATATATATATATTTCGATTTGGGAAAGGGAGGCGATATCTTGAAACTCTTTAAAATTTATACATCTATATCACAATCATTTTTATTTAATAATTTAATTTAGATTTTAGTAAAATAACTTAATTTAGTGTTTGATTATTATTTAGAATTATTAAATAGTTGTAATAAAAAAAATTGGGGTGTCAAAATACTATTTTTCTTTAGGGGCTATGCAGGTTTTCTATCGTGCAATTCTATTCCTCGGTGATCTTGCCACCCCGCTGGAAATTAAAATTAAATATTAATTTTCTCTTCTTTCCCCTCTTTAGGGTTTTTGTTTTGAACAAGGCATGATATAGCATTAATTTGCATATGCCAATTTAGAATGTTATTTTATCATGGCACGGTGTGTGAATTCGTTTGTTCTTGATTTATTTGTTTTTGGTGGAGTTACCTTGAGATGATGGCCTACTTTCTGCATCTCATATTAAATGTTATTGACTTTTGTAGGATCTTTCTTATTGTACTAAAACAACATTCAAAAGTCTCGAGAACAAGCACAAGCCAATTGTTTTTAAAGATTTGAGGAAAATTTGGGATCTTCCATGGAAGAATGGATACTATAATGAATCAAATACGTTGCTGTTGGATGATTCTCCATACAAGGCATTACTTAATCCTGTAAATAACTAATTCTTTCTTTCTTTTTTCAATTTCCATTCAAGAAAATCGAAACCACCTGCATATCCCTCCATTTTTTTTACTAACTTTATCTTGAATGGTGAAATAAATTGTTTTAGCCATGCAACTCCGTGTTTCCGCACACATTCAGCTTTCGGAATCGGAGCGACAATTCACTAGGTATCATACAAACTAGAAAATGACCTTCTAATTTATATTTGCTTGTGGCTTGGCTAGATTTTGCTAATTTGAGTGATTTTTTTTGTTCTGTAGCGCTTCTCTAGTCTCCTTTGAACTTAACCTTTATATTCTTCAGCTTTTGGTTAATATTGAGTTTGATCTCATACTTTAGGATCTTTATGACATACATAGATAGAACATAATCAAGTGATTCCTTATACTCCTTTAACTTAAATTAGGCTTTTAACGAGCCACAAAATTTAATACAAGTGATAGAACAATGTTTTATTAAACATTATATATTATCAAAGTAATTATTTATGTGATTGGTGAACATCACCGATGTTATAGGTACTGTAAGCAAGTTTTGTCATGAGACAGTACTTTTGGTTCATTATAACTTTTTAACCACAAAATGCGTTAATGGACCATTTGTTTTCTCTTTCAAGCACTATTTTCTAGTGGTAATTAATCACAAATGAATTATGACAGCTGCTGGAGGTGATCTGCGAGAATATCTGGATGGATTGGCAAATGCTGAAAATGTACCGGAGTATGTGGAGCAACACCCATTTGGTCAAAGTGCTATCGATGAAAAAAGTGAATCTTGGGACTTTTACAGCAAGGTTCTCGATAGTCTTTCTACCTGGAAACCTGAAAAGTGAAAAAAAAAATCCAAATAAATGGATCAGTAGTCTTCTCCTTTAATTTTTCTCATCACAGCAGTTGTTTTCCCATTCTTTAAAGTTAGGACATCTTACAAAACAATTTTTATATGGAAGAACAGCTGTAACAGCAAGAGGGCTATAGAATTGAAAGGAACATTGAGTGAGACTTCAAAACTGTAGTAGTATGTTTACCATTGAATTTTAATTTATTTTCAATTCTTAGACACTAGCTATATTTATATAGGAACATCTGTTTTATTCATCAGTACACATATTTGATTTACTCTTTAAAGGGCAACAACCTTGATTATTAGGTAACTGAATCAATTACTGTAGAATTTTTATGATGGATTATTAACTTTTTTAATGATCCAAAAGAGTCAGAGAAGAAAAATCTAAAATATTTTAATGTTTTCAGTCTTATTATATCAAATGTCCTTATGCCTGTTCCTAAACTACTTGGAGACTGATTGTAGATGTAGCGTCAGGCCAGATAGGCCGAATCATATCTGGCCTTAAAGTTTGTTTGGTCCACTTCACGTGGAATGGGCCAAAAATTTATTGGAAAAGTTCAGCCCATTTAATCACAGGACGAAGGCACGGAATTTCCTATTTAATGTGGATCAGTCTATGCGAAAGGATGGTAATGGCTATTCCCTAGTCAAATGAAAGCAGTGTTAGGAAAGGAGACAAGCTTCAGTGTCATTGTGAGTATGACTAATGAGTCTTAATGCTTCTGTTTCATGATGTTTGGTTTCCCATTAATACATTGCACGTGAAAATCTTTTCATCTCTGACAAATCTACCTAGCTACCACTACCTAGTAGCTCAAGTTTTTTTCTTTTTATTTTTATTTTATCAAACTAGTGGCCAAGTTTTTGCTATGTCACTCGCACCGTCGCACGTTCTAAGTCGTTTTGGTGCAATTTCGTGAACGAATGAAATTTCGATTTTCAGCTAACTTACAAACTATTGCCGAATGCGTTCAAAATTCGCGATGAATTAATTGGATTGAAAAGATTATGACTGAGTCAAATCCATCAACCCCAGTTTAGAAAAATGAAGAATTTATAGGAGCTTTTCTCTAGTAGACCACTAGGTATAATGTGTCAAGTAAACTTTTAAATTTAAAGTTTATTTATTTTTAAAAAGTACTGTGAAAAAATACCATATATTTTTTTTTACATATTTTTTTCTAATCGTGATTATGTTTTTCCCTGAGCTTCGTAAAATAATATCTGGCCTCTCATGAATTTACAAAAGAGAGTAAAAAATGAAATGTCGGTGAAAAAGGTAAAAATAAAGTAATGCCATTTTTGATAAACTATTGAAAGAGTGATTTTATGATAGTAGTATAATGAGGACAAGGTTTTGTTCCTTGGCCATGATGATGGCAGCTTGAACTTGTAGCAGGAACTGATGAGTTCCTTTGAGCACGCCTTTGTACGGTTTTCCAAATCATTGTCTTTGGCGCATTCCCATCACTCTCACTTTCTTTCTTACTAGCGTTTCCCATAACTTTAGAATATCTCACTCAATATACATTATCGTATACTGAGATACTAATTTAAATGTCATTCATAGTCTTACATTATATTATAAATTAAGCAACTTATATTTTTATATTAAATAAATTGTTTATTCTCTATTTTAACGTAAAATAATAAAATAAAATCCTATTCTCATTAAAATATTAAAACAACGGTGCAAAATGATGCCAATCTCGAGAGTCGTCCCTTTTGGTATAATTATTGTAACACAAACTTAGCCTAAGTGTTGAAGCCATTAACTTTTAAAAAGCCAAGTTGATTTACATATTTTGCTGTACTGGGAAGTTATATCGTTTGTGTGTACAATTATTATAGACTTATGATTCAGTTTTCAAAGAATAACGTGGTCAATATTTAATTAGGTTTGGAGTAAACCTAAAATTCATCCAACAACAAAAGACATGTTGAAGGTTATGGTGCATACCTAATATTAAGCACATTTAATCATTTATCTTTTTGTTTTCAATTACCATCTTTTATTTTTTATAATTAATTTATTAATTTATCGATTTCATTTAAATTTCCCATGGGAGCCATTGAATATCGAAACGACAAGACCAGAAAACACTTCATATTTTGAGCCAAAAATGTTGAGTTTGGTGGTTGGGACATGTGAAGGTGAAAGGTTTTGTGTAGATTGACAAGTCTTATTACTAAGCATATATTGTGTGAAACATTTGTTTATATGCAGTCAAATATAATAATAGTTACTCCACGTGAGCACCTATTATTGAGATAAACTTTAAGCTCTCATAAAAGAAAGAAGAATTTGTCAGACAAATGCAAAGTCCAGAATGCTCCACGTGTGATTACTTTGGCACCTGTCAATGGCGAAGAACATTCATGTTCTTGGTCTTGAAAATGTTGAAAAAAAAAGCAATATGATTGAGTTATTGGAATTGACTAAGAAAGGTGTAAGTATGAGTTTCAATTGAAATTGGAATGAGTATGTGCTTCACATGGTAGATTTGAAAGGCTGTCTTCTCATGTGAAGTGATGTAGGAATAGGATAAGATACAATCAAGGATTCTTTGCTTTCTCCCTTTTTTGCCACTTTTTTATTTCTTAACAACATTCTATCTTTGCCTCCCTTTTCAATATCTTTTTATTCTTCCATCTCATAAAAACACAAAATCAACTATATTTCAATTGTTAAAAGTTGTTTCAACAAAATAACTTTTTAACAATACATACGTGAGTTGAGATATTTTTTTAAATATAAAATTAAATAAACATAAAATAATAATGTTATAAAAGAATTATTAAAAAAAAAATTGATGATGTTAGAGAAAAGTTGTGTTTGGAATTAAGATGATGTAGATTGCTTAGTGGGCAATAAAAAGAGAGGTAGCTCGTGATGGTCGACTTTTTGCATGTGGTTGTGCATCCCTTTTCAAACTCTCCTACTTCTCTTCACCTCCGTTTCTTTAGCTATATGCACCAATAATCCAATCATTTTTTTTTCAATATTTTAAAACATATTTTCTTTTTCTCAAGTTACTTTTATTTTATTTTACTGCTCATAAATAATATTAAATGTCACCTTTTAGTGCTTATAATAATTATTTTTAGTTTATTTGTACAGACGTCTCACCTTAATTTTGTTTTAATTTATGTTAGTGTGATACATTTCCTTGTTGACTTTATCATTTATTAGCACGTGATCACGATAGCATTATCGTCGTTATATTCAACGAAATAACGATAGATTCTAACCTAAAGAAAATTAACAGAAATTAACAAAAAAAAAGAGTTATCTTAGGAATAGCTAAGCCTTTATTATATTTTTTATTTATATAATGAGAGGAAAGGTAGTGAAATTTCTAACTGAATGTGTTGTAACTCAATTATAACGTCCATTATCATCTTTTTTTCTGTTATCTCCATTATTATTTTTATAATATTTTAAAGAATATTGAAATCAAACCAAATGTAATATTAAGTATATATATATACCTCAAAATATGTTTCAAGTTACACGTTTGTTGCAAATATTATGATCCGAAGAAACATATTCTCTTAAATTATATTTTCTGTAAAAGATTGCCCTAATCTCTACCCATGCATGAAAGAACTGAAATATTGATATCAGGTTTCATTTCGTGAGTTCCAAGATTATTGTTTTAATGATGATTTTAATAATAAAAAAAATTAAAATTTTATTTTTTTATTATATTTTATAAATTTTATTTTTTTCATTTTTTTTCTTATATTCTATCTAAATATTTGAAAATGTTTATCAGTTTTTCATATGTAAGAAATGGTAATGTATAAGGCAACAAAGTTTAAAATATTCTTAAATGATCAATTTTTTATCTTAGAGTAAATTGTCTTTTCGTTAAATATTTATTATTATCCTTTTTTTTTTTATGTGTGAGTTTTTGGACTTACATGTAAGATTTGAACTAAAATATTAATCTTTACTGGTTAGTAATGATATACTAATTTAGGTTATGAAAGTGACATGCTTTTGTAAATTCAATATCTTCAGAATAAGTTATTACTTCAATAAGTTTGCTTAATTTTAGTTTCCTTCCTTCAAGTTGAATTAAAGGTAAAAGAAAGTTAATATATTTATTTTATTTCTGGTGGGTTGGAATTTTGGTAAAAGTTAAGAATATATCAAAACTAGACTAGTGAGATCATAGACTTTTTAATTGTTACTTTGAAGTAGAAATTGATTGAATTAGGATATTGGTAAAACTTTCAATGAATTAATCTATTGGTCTGATTTTGAACTTGAAATACAAGTAATCAATCTAACATATTAATTTTTGTTTTTAATCTACGTAAAAAAAACCTTAAACATCCTGCAAACACACACAGTAACAAAACTTTAATTTTAATATGAAAAGGCTAAGAAAATTGGCATTTAAATTTTATTCTTATTGTAATTTATATTTTGTTGTTATTACTCTTACCAATTCCATTTATTAAAAGCATATGTTTATATTTTCCAAAATTTATATTACATATTTTTTATACGATTGAACTGTTTGTTGATCTGGTGACCTGCTTAACATCTCACCTCTCCAAAAATATGGGCAAAAATCTAAGACATGCACTTTGGTACATTTTGGACTTTCTAAGTCAAAATTCGAGTCAACCTATTTGATGCTTATTCTTAGTTTTTTATTCTAGGTTTTTATTTATTGGAGTGTGGAATTGAGGTCAATGTTTATATTTATTTATTTTATTTTAAATAAATATTTATAGATTTTAAAATGAATTTTACTTTACTAACAGTTTAATTTTGATCTAATTAATAATAATTATATTTTAATGTAAAATTAGTGTTAAATATAATTAAAGTATATGACCATTTGATCAGTAGATTACAACTATTCGATCTCATTAATAATACAAGATTATACTTGTGATATAATACATTATCATACTTGCGATATGTCTAACTGTTTCGATCGTCCGATATACTATTGTTTTTCTTTTCTAAAAAGCAATAATAGGAATACTCCTCGTTAAATGAATGATGTTACATAATCAAAATTTTCTATTTGGTCTATCTAAATATCATGATTGTAAATTAATTCTATTAGCATTTTCAGTGAATGACTCTCATTTATTGCTTTCACATATACAGTGTGCAGATCTCTCTGGTTTAAGCTAGAAGCTACTCGTTGATTATATGTACCTGCAAAATCATGATAACTATGCAAATTACTTTTTCTGAACCACTCAAAGCTATCAAGGAAAACTACATTTCCCTCTCATCTTTAATTTACCATGCTAAAAAAAAAAGCTAGATACTATAAAATGAATGTGGTAGCATTTATAATATACAGGACAATACCATTGATGGACTTGTAACATATGATTCTCTTACGAAGAGCACTGAGGGTGCACAGAACTTAGCATATATGTAGTAGTTGCCCTCTTGGTCAAAAGCCTATAACATATAGCTCACTGGTTAATTTGGTGAATGCAACTAGTAATGATCTAAAATGATCAATATGCAGCCCCATTATGACCATTTTGTTAGCCAAAATTTACCATTACATACGTAAGACGAATATTCAGGTAGCCCTTTTAGCTCAGCGACAAAATTTAAAGACCTCAGATAAACTTTACCTCTAATAGAAAAAAGCACCATTGTGATGCTTCAGCAATTGTCTCTCTAGCATTAATGTGATGATAATGTCTATACTATGTAGAATTTGGGAAAGCTATAAGCTGTCCAAATACAATATATTCCTTGTATAAGCTATGGGGAGCTCATAGATTGGTGTGTATTTTGATTCAACGTACATAATCTAAGTGAGGTTTAAATATAAATTAATATAATCTTTTAGATAGATGTTTATATATATGATTTAAATTGAAATACAAGTTTGATTCTAGATTTGGAATTTGTTGAGTTGAATTAATTTTAAGCCATTTTTGTTAAGTTAATTAACTTTCTTTTCTAAAATGTTACTATTTAGTTGTAAAATTTCCATACAAAGACTTGGTTTTAAAACAAATACATTCAAACTCCAATCAATTCTCTTCGAATCAATTTTAACTAAAACAAGTTTTATTTGAAACACACCTAACAGAAAATACACGTAGACCTATACAAGTATTTTATAAACACTTCAAATCATATTTAATAATTTGTAACTTGTAGTAATTTTTATGATTAAATTTCTGACATAACTTTTGTGTGTAATTCGCTTAACTAACTAAATTGTTTACTCAAAAACTCCCAATCAGTACTTAATGTTTTATAAGACAACAATTTCTACTATTAGCCACAAACAAGTGCTTAATATGATAATTAATCTTTTGTATTTGTATTCCCGTACGTATGATTCGAAATCTAATAAACAAAGACCTGAGATCGTGGATGTTTAAAGTTAGCCTAGCTGATTTGTACAATCATTCCAATTATTGTCCTTGGTTAAGTTAATAATAGAGTTTAAGTTGTATATATTCTAGTTGTAAAGCTTTTATGTTATCTACTAATTAAAAATAACCTAATTTTTAAAATAAATATAAAAAATCAATAATACAATTCATGATAAAAACTAATACATTCTATTTGAATTCTTAACTTATTTCAAAGGAATAAGACATTGATGTGGTGGTCTAAGAACTTGTGCATTATATATTTGTAATCAACATATCAGAAGCATCGATTGTACAACTGTGTTGTGAAAGCATAGGACGTATCTTACATTATTAAAAAGCATATCGCACATGTAAACCATATAGTATTTTCTTGGATGCATGTGAAAGAACGCTATATATATATATGCTCTAACTGCAGGTTGTTACGTAATCTCTTACATTATAGATATTCAAATCTAGTATATTTATATATATAAAATCTCTCAATCGTTTATAAAGATCAGTTTGTATTTTCTTCAATATATAGTAGTCTATATATATATTAGGAGCTAATATGGTTGATATATATTTATTTATTTTAGGTTAGGTATATATATATGAGCACTAATGCCAGTTTTATTTTAAGTAGGGTGAAGAAAAGACGTAACATATGAGATGCTATCGAGTTTAGAAAGTGATGGGTGGGATTTCCCACATTTAGATCGTCATGGATAATCACACGTTAGCATTTCCATGATGGTGCTTGAGTCCATGTTAGAGAAGGGGTGGATTCTTTCAGCGTTGGACCTATTACTTTTTTCTGGTTTTACTACTTTACACAGGGAAGAAAATTTTACTGCTTTCAGAAAACAAACAATGAAACCTACAGAAGAAAAAGGTCTCAGTAACCCGTTTCAACTCTTTCTTACGAATACTTTTCTTTAGTTCTAAAATGCACATTGATAACTGATGGAATCTGTCATTCGTTAGAGAGATGAGTTCTTTCAACTGAATAAACTTTGCATAAGTCCTTGAAAATGTAATTTGTCAATGTATACATCAATCTAAAGTTAAAAAATGTGTGTGTTTGAATATTAAGCAAGGAACTAAAATATATAATAGCAAATAATTAGTTTAATTTAGAGAATTAAATGAAATAACTAAAGTTTATAAGAATGTGTTTATGATGATGATGATTATGATGGTCTCCTCGATGAAAATGACTGGGAAGAAAACTTTTTAGTCTTTTCTAGTGGTTTGAGAAAGGAAAGAATTAATGAAACCTACATAGAAAGATCCCAATCAGCTGTTTGAACTATTTCTTTGCAAGTACTCTTCTTTAATCTAATAGGTGCAGCTTGACCAATAGCTTTTAATTTGATGAAAGAAAAAAATGCAGACATAGCTGAGTGAAGTCTAACTCATGCAGTACCAATGACAGCGATGATGCACTAACAACGTGGTCCTATATCAGCAATGTGGCAGCAGCAACATACCAAAACTTTGCGGCGGAAACACTACACAGTGTCCAAAAGGAGTCCCTCAAGATCTTATCCTAATCTCCCATATTCATTGTTCTGGAAACGCTAATGGTCCAAACACATTCCTAGACTTTGTAACTGTCAAGCTTTGCTTAACAGTGTTTGTGACACATTGGAGAGCAGGACCACATTTGTGCTGAAATGTATCAACTAAAAAGCACCTAACCCACCTCACTGCACTGGGAGTGGCCACTCTTGTTACTTTCTAGGTTAGCAAATGCAACGGGCGAAATAGAAACAATAACAATAGCTTTCTTCAATTCCCATTTTCACCAAGATGCATATGTGTAATGTGTTAGGTTAAACATGTGACAACCCTTTCAGAGAATTCAATGCAGAGATATTCATTTATGTCACTGTGTGTGGCTTGCAAGTGCAACGCAGTTCCCCAGCAGTAAGGTAAAATGTGTATGTGACATTGATGTAATAAATATAGTTGGGTAGGAAAAACAAAAGTTTAAGGGTGTTTTGCACTTTGGATGGCAAAGTGAATGAATGTGAAATGAGATCCATTTTGAGGGCAGGTCCCAAGTATGATGAAAAAGGTGAGAAGAGATGAAGGGCAATTTGGTGAAAAGTGGGATATGTGTGTATGAGAATGGTTGAACAAGGGGTTTAGATCCTGCAGCCTTTCACTGAATATCTGTATTCACTTTTGTTGTTTAAATTTGCTTTTTTGTTTTGGTACAAAATCCACTTCCTTACTTGTACATGTTATTTTTTCTTTGAGTCTGACAAACTCCACATGGTCATGGAGAGAGGTTGAAGGCACAGTCCCACCCACGTTGTTTTGTCCACATGGAAGTGCTACGAAATGACCAAAGACCAGACCTGATTAACCTGTCCCACACATTCACACACGCCTATCCCACTTACCCTTCTTCTTTCTTTAATAATTATACATTTTACTTTTCCTTCTTACATTATCTATTCAACTATGCAAAATGCTCTTCCACCCTACTCATTATTATACCATTCATTTTCTCTATTACATGTACACATTACTCATACTTTTCATAAACTAGTTAAGAAAATTCAACTATACATCACGTAAAACTGTACAATATCATAGACATGTTAATATTGGCACATTATACACTGATTTCCTTCAAAAATAAGTTAGAAATTGAGTATTTTTGTTTAACTATGAAATACTTTCTCCCTCTTTAAGGCACTCAGATTTTGATACCCCAAATTCCACCCATTTCCCCTCTCTCTTACGTAATGTAATTAAAAGGTTGTCTCTACTTCTTATATTATACTATATTCTAAGCAACCTGTTTTTCAACATTTGCCTCACATATATAATAATTACAACGCCTCTCTCACCCAACACAATACACTCTGGCTTCTGCACCTGCTGAGATAACAAAAAACAAAAGCAATCCTTTTATTCTGTGGGAAAACCCAGAGAAAATTAACAAAACATCTCTCTTCTTGGGTGCCTCAATTTTCTTCACTTTCTGCATTGTTATTCACTAGAAGGTGGATGTTAGCGGTAGCACTTTGTGATTCCTTTGTTTCCACTTCTCTTTTGTTCCATCTGTTTCTGCAGTAGATAATATTCTCTTCGCTGCATCTCATTCTTCTCCCTTTGCTTCTGTCCACTCTTTTGTACACATGCACACACATGTAACACACAAAAACAACTCTTCATGAAATTTGCATGTCCAAGTCTACATATTTCAGCACACGGTATGCAAATTCTTGTCAGTATCTTGTTTTGAAAATTTAAACTCTTATGGGTCAGGTCCTGTGCCGAGTCATCTTCACAATTCAAATCCTTTTGCCTCCACTGAATCCTATAGAAACACAAGATCTCTCTCTTCTTAGGGACATGGTTGTTGCTGTTGTTACTGCTGCGACTTAACATAATATAACCTTGCGGAGTCTGCAAAGTTGAAGGTTGTGAAAGCAAAAATGTCTGGAAAGTCTTTGAAATCCTTGAAGGATGAAAACCCAGATTTGCAGAAGCAAATTGGGTGCATCACTGGATTTTTTCAGCTCTTTGACCGCCACCGTTTCCTCACAGGCCAACGCTCCGGCACCTGCATTCAGCACAGCCCAACTTCAGGTATTCTGTGATATACTTGTTTCTGTTCAGAGTTTTGAAAGTGATATAATGATGTTAGCAAGGTTTTAAATCCACAGCGAGGCTTTCGCCACGTTTCTTCATATCATAAAAAACTGCAAAAACACAATTGATGCAACTACCGTTATAAACTTAAAAACTGAAAAAGCCTTGATGTTGCAGTCAGATTTATGAACTTGGGTGTTAGTACTTTTTAGATTTTGATATCTTTTTGATAGATGTTGGGGTGAGAGAAAATTTGATTGACATGCATACTAAAATTAAGGCAAATGGTTAAGCAAACAAATTAGTATTTTTAATAACGTGGAAAGTGTTAGGTATACGTACAAAACTTCTCTGCTATCTCGTATATCGAGATAGAGAAATGCTGCAAGTTCGTTGGTTCAATTGCTTCTAGTTTTGTACTGAGTATACGTTGAATTTTTTTGTATGCATTACCAATATATTTTTTTTATTAGAATTCGCTTTCTCCTACATTAATTTTTAGAAACGATTAACCTATTTCAATCTGTCAGGAACTTGTCCTCGCACAGAGTTCTTTTTTTAATTTAATTTCTTCATTTTTATTTTAGCTTTTGAGGGGTAGTTAAAGTTTGTTTATTTAGTGGTGGTTTCAACTTAAATCATGGTTGTTTTTCCATCCTGTTTCCTAGTATTTGAATTTTTTGTTTGGTTGCTGATCTAAGAAAATCACATTTTGGTGAAACTTCTTATATTTCATCTTCTAAGGAATATATAGATTTAGTGGACAACTTCAGGTTTGATAATGCAAGTAACTGTAATTAAATTTTGGAGCTTTTTTTCTTATGATTTTCAAAAATATGTTCTTTGTTTTTTACATGTTTTTGAATTTGGGAGTTTCCTCTGTATTTTCTGTAAGTTACACAATCCATTCCAATATAAGAATCTGAATACTTCTCTCCTTCTGAAGTCTAAGATGGAAGATGCTCAATATTCTTCGAAACTTGAAAATTTATATGAAAAATTTCTAATGTATAGGAAAAAAAAGGTTTTTAAAGCAATACATTGCAGAATATATGGAATTGTTTCCTTTTCCTCATTCAATGCAACATGGGTGCTTGAAGTTGCTTCAAAATCTCATCCCAAGCAGAACGTCATTCTGCCGAAAGCCAAAAATGCATCATTCTGTATTTTGATTGAAAATTTTGTGTCTCAACATCGTTGTTTCTCACACAATTTCCAGATTTCTGCTGAACTCAAATCCTGAAAAGTTATATCATTGATCTGTGACTTGTGGAGCTTCAGCGTGTTTGAAAAAGGATTTAGGAAACTTAACCTTTGAAAAAATATTCCTTTGTACTTCCTTCTAGCTTCTAAGTAAAACTTCCTTCACTTCTCAGGAGCAAGCAGTTATGAAATTAATGAGCTCAACGGTACAATGCTGAAAACTAAGGTAAGATAGCAGTAGTCTGACTCTTGTGCAGAATTTTAGAACAAATCTGTAAAATATTTGTATCTGTGCAGGCAAAGAATCTCAAGGATGCTAGAGAAAAGCAACAATTCTCCACAGAATCATCTATAACTTCTTTATCTTCATCCTCTTGTTCATCTAGCATGTCATCCCTTGAGTTTAACAGAACCATTCAGATGCAATCATCATCAAGAAATCAGACAAAAATTCCTGAAAATACAAATTCAAAAGTAGCAAAGAAACAACTTGATACCTCGCGCCATCAATCCCTCCATTTCAACCATATTGTCAAAGACTCGATGCATAAAGAAGCTCAAGGATTGTCTGTGAGAACTGTGGCTGAAGAGGAAAAGAAGGGTCACACTAATACCTTGAAACTCATAGACTCTCCCCGGCCTCTGCGGTCACAGAAATCTGTCAATGCAGGAGTTACAGTTGCCGGCGAACCATTCCATACTCTTGCCAAGTCCAAGAAAACACCTTGGGACTCACCACGGCTCTCTTATGATGAAACATTCAAATCTGCCACAAAGCATAAGGAATTCCCAAGGCTTTCCTTGGACAGCAGAGAAGGGTCCAATGAAGGAAACAAGTCTCGCAACCTGTTGAAGGGTCAGCAGAAAGGTTATGCAAAGAGCTCTAGCACAATGATTAACCAACTGCAAGAACCAGAATCTTCCAAAAGATCTTCCAGTGTTGTAGCAAAGTTGATGGGACTTGAAGCCCTGCCGATTGGAACTTCTAGTTGCTCTAGCACAAGTGATGAAGATAAGCACCACCAAAAATTCGCCTTGCCTCGGTTTAAAAAGGCTGATTCAATCACAAATGAGAAGCCTTATTCACGATTTGCACTAGAATCAACTCCTTGGGGGCAACCTGATGCAATCCAATGTTCTCAATTACAAACTTCCAAGGATTGTGAGTCTGATGTAAAAGCCTCAAAGACCTCTCTCACGGTATATGGGGAAATTGAGAAAAGGGTGGCTGAACTTGAGTTCAAAAAGTCTGGAAAGGATCTCAGAGCCCTTAAACACATTCTTGAAGCAATGCAGAGACGTAAAGATTCGTTAGACATTGCTAGAGATCAGGCTTCAAATTCTCCATCTGACAATAGGAATAGTACTAATTCCAATGAAAGCTCCAACATACAAAGCCCACGAGTACGACAGAAAGACCTGGCATCTGTCACGGTTGAGATGTCAAATTCTAACCGGGGTAGTAAATTGCCAATTGTCATCATGAAACCTGCGAAAGTTACTAGAAAAGTCAATAGTCCTTCTCCTACAGAATTATCAGTTCACGGAAAATCTGGTGTCAGCAAATGTTCCCCTAGTAATCCAAGAAATGGAAGATTAGCTGACAAAAATAGTGCTAAAGGCACAAGTTCAACAAAAAATAACAAGGGTCCTTTTGGCCAACAGGTTCGTCCATCATATAAAAACTTGAGAACTTCAAAATTGATGCAATCCTTGGAAGTTTCTCAAGAGAACACTGAAGAATGCACCACCAATTCTGGTTATATAACTGTGACTGGGAGCCCCAGATTACAAAAGAAGTTTGGTCTGGAGAGGTGTTCACGACCAACCAGTTCATCGTCGGATTCCTGCATTAACAGAAGAGAGCACAATAGGCAACATGTGGAATTGTCTTCTCCAAGTACAACACCAACACATAAGTTCTCCAGTTTGCAGCAAATAAATGAACGTTTCAGTGAGATCAGTAGTAACTGGAGGAATTTTAAGCACCGTGTTAATGTCATTTCGGACTTAGACGACAAAAGAAACTCGATCGGTCATAGTGAGATTGAAGTCATTCGAATTGATCAAACTGGAAAGATCATTAGTTCCTCCATCCAGCTGAGTTCTATGCATCAATATGTAAGTATTTCTTCCTTGCAGAGTAACATTTTGCAACTGAATCAATTGGTTAAGCATTTTTTTTTGTTGAGCAGAATGAATTTAACATTATTTTGTTGATCAGAATGCATTTGAAGAGTTGATGAAGACTGAGACAATGGTTACTGCGGAACAACCAAGTCCTGTGTCTGTTCTTGATGCTGCATTCTATAGAGATGATCCACCATCTCCAGTGAAAAAGAAACCAGACATCTCAAAATATTTAGGTAAGCAACAGAGATTGAGTCAAGGATAATCTAAAACCATTTATCAATTGCAAGTAACTTGTATCACTACTACTCATACAAATTTTAGTGGTATTACATAAATTATACAGGGAAGAATTCTGAATTACATTTTGGTTTTCTTCAAATGTTCTGCTGTAGGTGAAGCTCAAAGCACTGATGGTGACAGTGAAGAGAACTCAATGGATATACTTCAAGAAATTGACTGGATTGAAGAGAAACTAATCAATTTCAATAACTCTAAGCACCCTGACCATAAGTATATAACAGAAATACTGTTAGCATCAGGTCTGCTCAGTGGCCACAGTTCCAGCCAGATATTTCACTCGCCGGGTCACTTGATTAATCCAAAATTGTTCTTTGCACTTGAAAAAGTGAAGACAGAGAAGAGACATTTTAACATTGATGCCAATGCCAAAAAGATTGCCAGGTTAAAAAATCCTGAGCAGATGCAAAGAAAACTCATATTTGATGTTGTCAATGACATTTTAGTTCAAAAGATGATATTGGATAGTTCTTCTGCATTGTGGTGCCAACCAAGTGAGTTTGCAGGCACAAGACCAAAAGGGCAGCAGCTTTTGGATGAGCTGTGCACAGAAATAGATCAGTTGCAGCCTCAAAATGGGAATGTCAGTTTAGCTAATGAGGATGAGAATTTGAAGCATCACCATGCAATTTGGACTAACTGCTGCACTGAGATACCAAATGTTGTGTTGGATATTGAACGTTTGATCTTTAAGGATTTGATAACCGAGGTTGTGAGAGGTGAAGTAGCAAACCACACTGGTACACATTGCAGGCAACTAGTGTTTTTCAAGTAGGAATTTTAGCTAAAAAGTATGAGGATAAAAGAGAATATATCTAGTTATGTAGTTTTCATGTTTCACCTTTCTAATCTAGCTACACATGATATATAGTTTGATGGGTAATAAACTGCTTAATTTGCAGTTTCACTTGTTTTAGTATAAATTGTTTCCTCTTTACCTTTCCCTTTGCTGTCTTTCTTCATGTATTTGCATAGTCACTGTCATAAATACATGAAGAAATATAGACAAACCTATATCAGTGGTGTGAACTGTGACAAGCTGTTGAAAATATGCAGATTGTTACATATAAATCTTTCTTCTTTTTTAAATTCAGTCTGAATCCTAATAAAACAAGAAAACATCGTGGTGTAAAGTCTTTATTTATTGATTTAAATAAGAAAAAAGATGTTATACAAAACAATTTTATATTGAAATTTAGTAACAATTTGTAATTCATTTATTGCTTTTAATGTTCATTTCAAATTATATAAATAGATATTTTTATCCAGTTTAATTTTATCTAAGTGATTAACTATATGGTAAAGTGGCTAATAACTTTATTAGATAAATATTTAATATTCCTCCAACAAGTTTAGAGCTTAGAGTAAAATTTGTTTATAGTATTTGGAAAAAAAGAAAAAGTTTTTGTCATACAAACGAGAATAGAGAGAATAGTAGTTAATCAATTGTGAAACAAAATAACCATTTTTAGAAGCACAATTAATTATGTATGCCCGAAATATAAATATCAACACTTCATTCAAAATTACCATATTTTATATATAAGAAGTCTATTGCACTTACAACTTTGATTCCTTTTTAAGTGTATTTTTTTCTTCTACAATAATTAGTTGTCTGTTCAAAATAACTACATTTGGTATATAAGAACTATATTGCATTTATAACTTTGTTTTATTTTGAAGTTATTTTTTTTTTCACCGTAACTTTGCTATAAAATATTTAATCTAATAAAAAATAAACCTGTTTAGCTACTTTGGAGTTTTACTCACCTTCTAACAACTTTTTTTTTTTTTCCTTACACAAAATACATGAGACCTCCTTTAAATATCTGAAAATGACATTAACCAAGACATCATAATTGAATACATTTATTAAAAGTTAGAAATTTTTTGAAAAAGAAAAAGATTTAATTTGTCTTTCAATTTCAAAATTTTAAACAATATTCACTACATTTTCTCGATTATAAATAAAAGATGCATTAAATTATTTTTTTTTCAAAAATCTTCTTTCTTTTGTTTCAACTTTTTCCTTAAAACAGTCTCTTGTAAAAAGAAATGGTTTCATTTTGGAATAAACAAGATAGCTTGAAGAGGAGCCTGTTCTTTTATTGCGTCACTTCATTTACTTTATGAGCATTTAACACAATCATAATTAGCATACCTATGCATTAAATAAAATGACAAAAAATCTGAGTGGTGATGGGCTTTTCTAACACTATCGTAATAAATTTAGTAAGATGAACCTTGTTGGGTTGGGACGTTTAAGTCATGTGAGTCATCTCAGACAAAAATTGGAGTAATGCAAACCAAAATGTCTGTGCATTAATTTGAGTTTTGAACAGTACTAACAACATCAGAAAGAAATGAAAATGCACATCCACAACACAACCATTTTCATATAATTGCATTTAGGAGTGATAACAACTAATTGAACTAACCCAGATATTAATTTAAAACCGAACTAGTTAATTAGACTGATGAAATTGATTTATGAACTAATTATGGTTAACTTAACTATAATTTGAGTAATTTAACAAGTGAATGAGTGTCCACACAAGTTAAATATATTAAATGAATTACGTAAACTATTGTGTAAAACTCCATTTAATTTTAAGATTTTAACTGTGAAACCATCACTTTATAAACCATCCAAGTCTCTTATACGCATTAATAAGTCTCCATATTCATAATTTTACGGGGATAAATTTGGAGGAACCCCCATTGAATATTGCTCTCATTCAGTAAACAAACTACAAATCGTCCTTTTTTCTTTCTTTCTACAACTGTGAAACCCTCGTACAAATATTATTACAACCTTAAAAGAAAATATTAATTGAGAAAATAAATGTATTAAACATCTTAGAAATATAAACAAGATATAATACCACAACAAATAGCAAGATTTTCAAGATATTCTAAGAAAAGTATTTGGAATTATAAAGATGAGAAGTGGTGGGAAAAAGAACAAGGGGAAGATGTGGGTTGTTTGTTCATGTCCAACCTTAATTCCACAATTTAGATCGAACAATCCAACAGACAAGATCTTACATATAGACAGTTAACATTGTTCCACAAATGATATGGGGGAAAAAGATGAGTCTTAGTACGAACAAATGGGGTAATTGAAATTTTAATTTAGTACTAGCACGACACTTGAAAAAAGCAAATTGCTTCGATCTAGAATGTCGTCAAGCTGCATTTACATATCTAAGTCAAAGGATTGGAGCTCAGCATGAATTTCATATCCACAAATTATCTGAAATGAAAATATTTTAATAAAAAATTGAAAGAAAAAGGCCATATCATATGACAACTGTGATCAGAAGCCATAGATATGTAGCACAAAGTAAGCTTCCGAACAATAAATTAAAAACATCCTTGCATAATATAAAGCAGTAGTCGAATATACCAGTAAAATTGCATCGCGAAAGTTCTACAGTTTAAGAACAACTTTATGACAGCCTGATCCAGGAGAGCTTGATAAAACATTAGATAGCAACAGGAAGAAAAAATGTGATTGGGCTCTGACAAGAACCAAATTTCAATAAGCTCACTCTGATAGAAGTAGTTTTTAATGATTTCCTCTATGTTTTACTGGGTCCTCGTGTACCATTTTAGTTGAACTATCTTCTGTTTGATCCTTTTTTCTCACTTGTGGAAAGCCTTTCTCGACATTTTCACATGATAATATACAAACTTGCGTAGGCAAATTCATGCCATATTCCTCCTTGATAGCAACTACTTTAACCTGACTACCTTCGTACCTTGTAGAATTGTATGCCAAATTATTCATCTCAAGCTTATAATCTACTTTACCCTTATTTATGTTATTCTCGGTACTCCGTATTGCTGGGTTTACAGATGTCCAGTATTAAAAGCAAATCCAAAAAAAATTAGCAACTATACATTAGGGCAAGAATAACTGTACATTTAAAACAAGGAAAAATGGATTAAAATATGTAAAATGCAGATAAATTGGTAGTGCAAAAGTCAATCTCTTTGTACAAGAAAAACTGTAGCTTTTCAAGATGATACACAGAAAATGCTAACAAGAAAAAAGGGAAAATACAACACTTATATACTAGAAAAATAGTTCTCCCTGTACATTTTAGGCATGAAGCTGAGATACTACTTGTTAATACATGAACATGCTACAATGACAATGTGCAGAGGATAAATATGAGTAACTATTAAACGAATCTTATGCATTGTCCACTGAACTATTAGCTATAACACGTGATTTGAAACAGCAGGGTGCCACCGCCAGTTTGTAGTTAACCATAAAGGAATGTGATTGTATTTTTTGTGGGAATTTAGCTGTGGATGTAGCACTGACTACGAAGTAAAAGGGTAGAGTACACAATTTAGAATAACTGCCACAAGTCAGAAGTTGAGATGTTTTCGTATGCTATATTTAGCATAAGATCATACAGATCGAAAGGACTTCAATAAAAAGAATCATAAATTGATCTACCAAACAATTGACATGCACATACCTGAAAGATTGTTAAAGTGAGAACATGTCAGAGCAAAATAGTAATATCCATCCTAACCAGACAGTTACCAAGATTTGAATATCCCAGAACTAGCTATCCTGACATTCTCCTGATCAAGTATACAGATTCTAGTTAAAGAAAAATCTAGTTTACAACTGAACAAGCTGATCTGGGTTTTCCAAGGATTCCCTTAGAATTTTCTCTGCCCTCCTTTTCCTGTCATCCTTCTCATCTTCCATCGCAAACCATGGCAAAGTCTTGTTATGCTCCTCTGTTTGTGGGATCAAACCAATGGACCTTCCTAATAATTTGTTTTTGATCCCAATCTTAAAACGCACAATAGGCTTCTCATTCACAAAACTTTTTGTCTGGCCTTCCTTAGAATCACAGCATGTGCTTTTCATTGCTTCAATTGCAGGAGCAAATGTCTCCAAAGCTGAAATTGGTTCATTTTCAACGAAATTTTCAACCACAGGATAATCCAGAACTACATCATTGAAAAGCTTGGCTGCAGGGGGAACAGATGCAATTTCCTTGTCCTCAATTTTCAAAGGAGCAGCAAGGAATGGGTTACCTTCTGCTGCTATTCGTTTTGCCTTAGTATCTGCAGGGTCCAAGGCAGACTTTTCAAACATATTTGAGACCATCTGCTGCTTCAAATTCAACACAGGCCACTCCCCCTTGCCGTTCTCTCTTTCTTGCTCAAATTTTACTGCACGAGGTTCTGTGCCCCTTCCATTCACCACTGGTGGCTGTGAATAATTTTGCGGATCAGGGAAGGCAGGCAACCAAGCAGGAATATGATCGCCGGGAGGTTCTTCTCCTTTTTGCAAAAAGCTTGGATTAAGCACCCGTTCCTTCACAACTGGAAACCGAGGAATGGGATGCGCAAACACAACCGGTTCACCCTCGTTAACAAAATGAAAAATTTCCCTAATAACACCTGAACTTTCAAGGCAATGATCCACCTCAGAAGCACCTGCAAATCCCTGGACTGATCCCATATCTTCCAACCCTTGAATGACATCAAAAGCATGGCATTCAGTTCTTCCTGCAAGATTAGCATGGCAATGTGCCGATTTCCCAACGTTAAAAATGTACCGAGCCACAACGTCAGACAATGCCTCAAGAGCCGACTGCTGAAAAGCCTGAAACCCCTCGCTTTCGCACACCTGCGCTACCGCAATCTTCGCAATTGCCCTGGCAAAGTCATCCCCATCACCCACTTTCCTCCTCCTCCATGGGCCAGGCTGCTCAAGCTGTCTTCCAGTCTTCCCACCGCCATTGCTCATATTCAGCACTTCATATCACTTGAAAACCCAACAATACACATTCCCCAAATCACTATAATTCAGCATCCCAAATCCCCCCAAGAATCACACCCCGAACAACGCCAATCACTTCTGAAAAGAATCGCAATTGAAAAAAACGAGTCTCAGATTACACAGAACTTGAGTTGAATGCCAAGATCACAATTTCGGCGTTTCCCACTAACAATATTTAATAGCTAAGCAAAAACCCTAACTCCTCCAATAAAAAGGGAGGAGGAATCGGAAATAAATATTCACCATAAATGAGAATTAAAAAGAAAAAGGAAAACAGCGGAAAATCTTACCAGTGATAAGAGGGTGGGGATTGGATCTAAGAGCACAAACGAGAGAGGTCAGCAATTATGAGACACAGAGAGAGAGAGAGAAATATAGATGGAAGAAATTGGGAAATTTAGGGTTTAGGGTTTGGTTGAGGTTAAACCCTGGGAAACCCTTGGATCGAAATACACTACACTGCTACCATTAGAAGCAGAAGGAGTTGGAAGTTTGGAAGCAGAATTAAGGACACGGACACGATGAGGTTTCGAGATTTGAACCCTCCTATTAACTCAACCTTAATTGGGGGTACCCAAAACATAATCATAAATATTTTCCATGCAACGACGTCGTTTCAGTTGAGGAAAAAAGAACCTATTTCTCATCTCTCGCCATGCTTACGAAAAATTGATGATAAATATATTCTATCTTATGACTTTTTACATCTAATATGATATTGTTGGGACTTCTATTTTGAAAAACATACTTCTTTAATTAAAAATTTATATAAATATCCCACTCTCCAAATAATTTCATAAAGTGACCCTTTCCTTTATAACCCAAATGACTTTTGTTTTCCAATTCAAAATCAGAAATTAGTCCTAGTGAAGCCATTTCTCAACTGCAATTTTTAGTTTTTTTACTATAATTTTAGTCACAAATAACTTCCATAAATACGTAAACAACATAATGTTTTCACACTTTTAAGTATGTTACACAACTTTTAAAAATACATATTTATAGGTAAACTATAACACTAAAAAATTAATATATTTATCATAATAAATATATATATATATATATATATATATTATTTTAAATGTTATAATAAAATATAAATATATAATTATAGTTAAAAGAAATTATATATTTAAAAAATAGTTTATTTTTTATTTGATTTTTTTAAATTTATTTTTAATTAGAACTATTTAGGAATAACTATTATTATAAATAAACCACATTTAAAAGTTGTACAACAGTTAAAATTTTATTTTATTTTCGTCGAAGAAATTCTCATATAAAGATACTTTAAAAATAAGAATTATTAATAAATCAATTACATACACAGCAAAAAAATTCTTAAATAATAATTAATTTTAGTAATAAAAAAATTAATTAATACAATAAATAATTTAGATAGTAATTTTGTATTAAAAGAATTAATAGATAATATTAATAATTAAATTTAGAATCTAATTTACAATTTAATTATAAATTTTTTATTTATAATAAAACTACTTTAGATACTAATAATTTTAAATTTATAAATTAGTATTCAAATCTATGACTAATTGATTGGTATTTAAGAAATTTTGATAAAATATAATTATTCAAATTTTTATATTCAAATATTTTTCATAAATATAAAAGAATACATTTTTGTGCGTGAAATAGTAAAAACTCAAATATTAAAAATTTTATACTATGAAACTCAATGTCTAATGGATTAAGAAAAGATTATATTTCTTTTTTCAAGAATAAATAAAAACAATATATTCATGTATTTTTTTTTCTCGAAAATGAAACAAATAATGTAAAAATAAAAAAGAACTGATGAGTCTACATTTTGATATAAGAAAAAATGAACTGAAAGAAAAAGAGGAAATATAAAAAAATATATTAATTTTCTTCTGTATATATATATATATATATATATATATATATATATANATATATATATATATATATATATATATATATATATATATATATATATATATATATATATATATATTTCCTTATCATTTTACTCTTTGTAAACTTAATTTTGTTTTAATATTTATTAGACTTAAATGACATCCGAGGTAATAAAAATTTGAAAATCATCCTAATTCAATTTAATGCTCATTGTAAAATATATGTAATTCTACTATATGCTTTTCCTGAATAGTCACTCTGTTTTCTAGTGTGTTAACAATAAAAAGGGATTTTTTTTTTTACAAAGTAAACTTTGAATGGTTGTCTCCTGCAGTTTTTTTTATCCTTGTTCATTCAACCTTCTCTCTCTTTTTTTCTTTCCTTAACCAGTGTTTATCTTTATTTTATGTTTTTTCAATCGAGAAGTTTCTTTCAGATTTTGAATTGAAATTCATATAACTGTTTAATATTAAATCATGAGATAAAATTAAAATTGTGAATATGACAATAACTATGAAAAAGTTATATACTTTTCTTAATTAAAGGTTATATTATTATATTTAATTATTTCATATTGTGCAATGTATATATGAATGTGAGATCGAATTAAAATTATAAATATAAAATTAGTTATAAAAAAGTATACAAATATTTCCTTTTAAATATGAAATCATGTAATTTAATAATCAATACGAGATAAAGTTAAAATTATAATTGATAAAAAAAAATTAAGTATCTTTATTTAATATTATTTTTATTGTTTGATAATTTTGTATTATCAAAAAGAAATTTAAATTGAACTATAAAACATTGATAACTTTTATGAAAATGACACTTTTATTAGTCAAAAATAAAATAGGAAACGTGTTCTGAGTAAAATGAAAAGAATCAGAGGTGTAAAATAGCAAATTGTTTTCATAGAAATCAGTCCAGCTAAGTCTTAATATAATGAGCCCAACACCAAATGTTTGCCTTAAATATGGCTTTTTCTTCCTGCATCCCATCAAATTTCTTCTCACACCTCATCATACGTTTCTGAAAATTCTAATTTGAGACAGGGGTGGTATCTTCCAGAAAAAGTTTTCAGAATTGGTCAAATGTGTTCTGGAAAGTAAAATCCGGTTTGATGGGTTGAAGGAAAAAATTTGATCGAACGCCCACTAAATATTACCTTAATGTTTTATAAGTTTTAAACATGACAAGTATCCTTATTAAATTCTCAAATTAACTCGTAAATTTGTACGAATTTATGTTTCTAATATGATTTCTGAGTTAACTCGGAAATAAATTCACTTTTTGCAGTAGAATCGACTATGAAATTGGTAGGATAGTTTAGAATCGTGAGTTTGGAACGATTATGTGAGCCTGAAAGTTATATATTTAATGAAATGCATCAAAATTAATGACAATAATTCAAGTATTTATGTTTTATAATATTTTTTTTATGAACAATATAACTATAAATTTATTTATTTAAAGTTATATAATTTTGTAGACTTATTTGAATTAAGATATTATTTATATAAATTTTATTTTCATCTGAAGTAAACTCTTACGAGTTTACGAGTTGAGTTTACTCGACTCTCACGAGTTTACGTAAACTCTCGAATTTGATAACCTTGATGACAAGATATCTCAAGTAATTTTATGTATCTATATATATCTGTACATGTGCTTTACTTTTAATGTGAAAAGGAGTGATAATTATCTGCATGATTAAATCTTAATAAATACAAAAAGTTATACTTCCTGAAGTTCTTTAATATAACATGGACTAATTCAACCACCAAACCTAAGAAACAACATAAGATATCCTAATAAATAAGAATTTTATTCAACAAGTCTATTCTATAATTACGTTGTTTTGTTTTTTTTTTCTTTTAATATTCTAGGTAAGAATGGTAAAAAAAATACCAAGTTCGGTAGGCTAACCTATTAATCCGGCCAAAAACAAGAAGTTAATATAACATTTTCAATTAGAGAGTCCGAGTCAACCCTGTTCGCCAAACTTGATTACTCGGTAGATCAACCTACAGGTTAGTCAGGTCAACTTACCAACCTCATCAACCTGATTTCATTAAGAAAATTAAAACCTGTGTTGCGACACTTCGTATTAACATAGCTTGGCTGATGTTTAATACAACCAGACTGAGACTTAATATAACTCGGTCAAGATTTGAAACAATTCAGATGATAACTCATTTCTACTTGGAATTAGCTTGAAAGTCCATCATCTACCCATTTTCATGTAAAAAATAATTTTTTTTCAGTTCATTCTCATGTGAAATCACATTTTCGATGACAATTAGAAAAAAAAAACAAAAATCGACTAAACAACTTGACAACTTGACAATTTGACGAGTCAAGTTGTAAAAGTTAACTTGTTTTTAAGTGGTGAACTAGCCTTGTTTGACCCATTTTTTACGAATCAAAATCGAATTAGATTTAAACGAGTTGAGTTGATCGTTTTTGTCATCCCTAAATCTATAACATTTTTTTACCCAAAATCATTTCTATATAGGATTGTATCATTAATCAATGAAATATATAACAATTTTAATACATAAATCTTCCTTCCAAACTCTTATATCTTGGTGAAAACCTAATATTGATGTTTTCATTATTTTCTCCATGCCTCCCAACGCAATCCAGAACCTGGAAGAAACCCTTCATGCAATTCAGGATTGTCTTTTTACCATCCAAACCGATATGGAATAACATGAAAATTGTCAGAATGGTCTAGAGGCCAAATATCAGTCCCTTACCCTTCTCAAGCTACAACAACATGGCACTAAGTACCAAACTTGTTTTTAAAACTCTGCAAATGTATTATTGATTTATCCTGACATTATATATCCTTAATTGTTTTCTATGAGATCTTCAACCTGATATTTGGCGATAACTTACCATTCTCAAGCCACTGGCCTTGCCAAATTAGTTGAGAATAAATTAATATATATGTCTAAGGTCCAACAATTATAAATTTAATTATTATTGAAATCTTCAAAGGAGGTATATAATTAACATAAAGTATGGAGTGCAAGTATAAACGAGCATTTTCATCGTAATTTCTTTTTAGAAACAGTACAAAAATCATATTTTATGACGTACAAAAACGAGCTATGTACGTACATAGTTTTGTACGTACATATTGTCGACCATTCAAAATTAACAAATTATCCTCCGTCACCGCGACACGCTTTCCTTCAATCACCGCATGGACCGCACGCTGGGCCTTCGGCACCGCGTGGACGCGCTCCGCCACCACCACCGCGTGGACCTCACGCGTCACCACGACACAATTTCCCTCCGTCACCACGACACGTTTCCCTCCGTCACCGCGACACGCTTTCCTTCAGTCACCGCGTGGACCTCACGCTGGGCCTTCGACACCGCGTGGACGCGCTCCGCCACCACCACCGCGTGGACCTCACGCTCCGCGTGGCTCCGACGCCTCCTGTGCTCCGCCACCACCACCGCGCCCTCAGCCACCGCCCCCAACATTGATGCTGCTCCTCAGTCCACGCTCATGCAATAGTCATTCAATCGTCAGTCGCCCCTAATGTCACCAAGTTGACAGAATTGTAAAGAGCTTTCGCAGTTCCTTATTGTTCTTTCCCTAAGTGATGTTCTTAGAGTTAGTGTTCTCAACCTCTTTCTATCGTCCATTATCAGATTATCAGGTAATACACATCCTTCTGCTCCTATACCCTACAATTTTATAAGATAATTCCTTAACATGCAAATGACATGTTAAGGACATGGGTAAGTATCACGAAAAAAAGTTGGAAGGGGAGGTGGAGGAGGAGGCGGGGCTGTTGGAGGGGGCGGAGGACGAGGCGGGAGTGTTGGGGAGGGCGGAGGACGAGACGGGAGTGTTGGTGGAGGAGGATGGAAAAGAAGGTCGTTTCCTTTTTGGTCGAGGAGGTGATCCAGGTCGAGGAACCACCGGTGCATTTGGTCAAGGGGCCACCGATGCACTTGGTCCAGGAGCCATTGATCCAGGTCGAAGAGGCAGTGCATTTGGTCGAGCCAAACGAGCAATCGCACGTCCAGATGCGTTTGATCCAGGAGCCACAAAACGTGGTTGAAGAGCCCGAGCCTCAAGTTCATTTGGTTGATGAGCCCTTGGTAATCGTCGACCATTCAAAATTAACAAATTATCCTCGGCATCTGTCACTTCCTGTAAAGCCACCAGTAAAAAATCATATTTTATAACATACAAAAACGAGCTATGTACGTCATAACTCGTTTTTGTACGTCATAAAATATGATTTTTATACTAGTGAAAGGCCACGACTCTCCTCATATATTGTATGTGTTTTCTATTTTAACCATCCTATAATTTTGTGATAACTTGATTTTTCCCTTGTCCTCGATCTACTTGTTTGGTATTCTGTTTCATCATGGTTGGTTGCGTAGGTGTTACTTTAATGCTCAGGTAAACAATATAATTTTAACTCATTTGTTCTTCCAAACAATTTTGAACTTTGTATTTTTTTGTGTAACATGTTGCTGTATGGTGTTTGTGGCTTTTCAAGAAGAAAAATTTAATAGAGATTTAAATCTGACTAAATTAAGCTCAAGTTTTGTTATTAGTAAGGGAAAAAGAAGAGATTTTTATTGTAAATTCCATATAACAAATATATACAAGTTAAATTTAAATAAGAGTTTAATATTATTTTTAATTTAAAACATTTAAAAAATATATAATAAGTATTATTTTTTTATATATTTGAAAAAAATAAATTTAAAATCTAATTCAATCTCTTTAAACTACACTCACTTATATATTTATATGATATGATGACATTAACTTTCAATCATTTAATATTTTCTTTTCTTTTCAATATAAATATATAAATTTGCATAACAGTCTTGGTTTAAATCCTCTTTAGTTCATCTTGATTAAGTTTATAAATTTGTAAAATTGAACTAATTAACCTAAACGGCTTTAATTTCTAATGACATGGTTCACACGTGGAATTTTTATTTAAATTATGAGATGGTAAAATTTAATTGGTCAGGAGAGTGACGATGCAGAGATCGGAGCCGACAGTAACAGAAGAGTCAGTGAAGGCGTGGATCTTGGTGCGCTTGAGGAAGGCAACGGCGTGCTGGAGGTCGAGCATCTCGCCGCGGAGATTGTCGGCGTTGCCACTAACAAACAGACAAACAGTTACTCCCCTCTAACCACTGAAGCTTATCGAGTGGAACGTGGCGTGGGTGTGGTGGAATGAGTCGAGGAAGGAGGCCCAAGTGAAGAGGTGGAAGTCGAATTGAGAGAAATCGCTCGGCTTATTGTGCACCAATTCTCTTTCTCACTATCTCTCTCAATCGCTTCTTTCCAATTCAATTTCATCTCTTACTTCTTACGCGCTTCTTCATCTTGTAGTTTTCTCAGGCTATACAACAGAGATGGCGCCGCTTAATTGGTCTCGATGGCGTCGCATCGCGATTAGGTGTTGAGAGACGCCGGATCTACGACACCGTCAACGTCCTAAAGAGCGTCGGGGTTTGTATTCGATCACTTACAAGGTTTTGTGCTTGCTTTATGTTTTCTTTTTTCTTTTTTTTTTTTTAAATTCTTTGTTTTTATATTTTAGGTGTTGGCCAGAAAAGTTAAGAATCAGTATACCTCTGGAAAGGCTTTTCTGCGATTCCCGAGGCTTTGCAAAAACTCAAAGTTGTTTTTCTTCTGAAATTAAATCAATGTGTTGGACTATTGGCGCTTGATTTTTATTTTATGTTTGGAGGCCAAGAAATGTTGAAGGAAAGCATCGGCTTTAAGGAAACATAAATGTTCTTCTGGGTGATTTAGGAACAACGACGTCTCAAATATAATTTATCAAAGCTAGTATAAAAGATTTTTATTATGAAGTTTTTAATCAATTCTCCACTTCTACTCACTCAACTGTTGCTTTATAAGTTTTTAAGATTTGGTTCTCTTTTGCTTAATATTTTTCTTCTTTCGCAGAGCAAGATGAAGGCGCAATTTAGGATTCACGATTTTGAAGTTTTGTTCTATAAGAGGTTACAATGATTATACAGAGGTTACAGTGATTATTATGGGATTATTATGGAAGAGACAACAAGTGCATTGATGGTCGTGTGTTGATTGTGTGGTTGGTGGTTCGTGTTTTGTGTTGCAATTTGGGTTTGTGCGATTTGGTTTCTTCTAAAGGTTTTCATGGTGTTAATTCATAAAGAAAGGTTGATCATAACTATTAATGGCTGATGAGGTTAATGAAGGATGAGATACTCGAATAAAGTTTCTAGGATTTTTTTTGAAACATTTTCAGAATAAGAATGTTATTGCTTCCATAGTTTTTCTATTTTTTTTCTTTTTTTTTTACTTTACTAAATTTCATGTCATAATTTAATTATTTTCACGTAATAAAATATTCACCTTAATACATTCATTATCATTACACGTTGTTTGTGAAAATTTAACAAAAAACACTTAATTGATTCAATTTTACAAATTTAAGGATCCAATTGAAACCCAAAAAAAAAAACTATGACCCATTTGAAATTCATTAATAAATATAAGGATCAATAGATAGTTTAAAACAACACACTTTTAATAGTTGCATTGCTTTTCTTTTATCCTCCGATTAATATTTGGGTGACGATACATGGACACCTTCATTTCTATTACACCTATATGTAACACTAATAAAAGTATATTTTATTTTAAAATGTAAAATAGTTTGAAAACAATAAATAAAAATTAAAAGTATTAAGTTTTATTAGGTATGAAATAGGGGTAGAAAATCTTTATAGTGTCCATCTAAATTTCTTCTTAAGATTTATGGCCTTTTTTCTTTGTAGTAATATACTTTATCCTTTCATTTCAAGTTTGACCTTTTTGGAAGACACCTCTTAACCTTTATTCCGAGACAACGTATACAGAAGGTGTAAGTACTCTGAACTTCTGTTTTCTTGCTCAGTTTTCTTTAAAGTACATAGTCCTACATAATGTCATTAATATAAAAATATTCCCTAATTAATAATGCAGACCAATCTCCTGTTTAATTTCCTTGCTTTTGTGCAGCAATTTTAGAGATACGTTATTTTCATGTCACCTTTTAGTGACTGGCGGGGATAGTTGTATTCACGGTTTTGAGACAATAACCTATGGTAGATCGCTGCGCTGGCGACCACGCATGAACTCTTTCGTTTTATGTCATCTCATGGAATAACAAGACAAACAAAAGGCTGAATAATAGGACAATAAGACATAAGGTATTCCACTTGATTAAAGGTTTGCATGTGTTCTCTAAGGATATATAGTTTTGGATCACTATATATATATATAAGCTTTTTATTCTTTTTAAATTGAGAGATTTATGTAATTCTCATAAAAATAAATTAGAAGATTAAGGCTTTATAAATTTACTTTAATGTGTTACTTTATGTCTTTAATTTTAAACAGACAGAAGTTATTTATTGTGAAAGAAGAACTCGTGTTCTCTTTTCTTTCCCTCCAACTAAAATCCAATTCCTTTAATACAATCTAAGTAAAGAAAAAATATCTTACTGCATACAAGAGTTAAAGATCTGCAGAATATATGTATTCTCTTAGTTCTTAAGCTGTTCATTATCGCTTATAGGAGAGCTCACTTATATATTATATTATACCCATAGAAAGAAATTCATATGTAAGACCATTTCATGCAATATATAAGCTCAAAAAACAAAAGGGAAAATTTAAGGGTTACCTATAACTGAAAGAAATAGAAGGAAATCCAAACACGCATTCAAGAACAAAACGATTATTCAAACCCGCCGTAACGTGGTCTATGTTGTAATTGAAGAAGCTTTCTCACAGTCTTCATGATCCATGCATATTGTGAGAGAAGGAGCAGATAAACTTTGTATTTTTGTGTATCACTTGGAAGGGAAATCTTGGTCTTTGTGGGATGGGCTTTTGCTGCTGTTGGGTGAATGGAGGGGTTTATGAGACATCATAGCCAAGCTAAAAGAATGATTGAGAGAATTCGCCAATGGGTTTTGAGAACCTGAACTCAACATCTGATAGTGGTTGATTTGCCTCTGATCCATGTCCATTGCTGTAAAATGTGAAGGGAAATATGACTGTGCCGCTCCTGGAGGACATAGCAGAATTTGAGAATTCCCTCTTGATAAAGACAATGTTGATGTTGGGAAAGGTACAACGTTAATGTTGTGTATGTCTGTTTGGTTTGAAAATCCATTGTTTTCCAACTGAGGATGAGAAACATCACTAGCGGAAGCTTCCCACTGATAACCTTGTGGCATAGTATTTAGCAGGCCCAGGAATGAAGGATGGTTTACCCTTGGTAAGAGATTATTTGGCATAACGTGTGTGCTGGGCACTTCATTATTGCTTCCTTGCTTATCCTCTTCACTTCTATTTATCCAACTTGCCTTGTCAGTGCTGATCATTTCTCCTGAAACTTCTTTACGCTTTAATTTCCATGAAGAATTTTGGTCTGAACCTTGCCAGTGAATGCTGTTGTTTATATTAAGTTGTTCATTAGGCTGAGAGTGAGAGTGAGAGTTTGTAGCTTCATTAGAAGTAACAGCAGATGGATAACCAAGGGTGAAGTTATTCACTGAAGGAATAATTGGCAGTGGTGGAAGTTCATCAATTTCATGCTTAGCAGCATTCAGCAACCAATCAACAACCTTGCTTGGTTGACTGAGCCCTAGCCTATCTTGAAGATCATAGAGTTGGATAGCAGTTGGTACTGATAATCGTACCCGTCTGTCTCTTAACCCTCTTATTGTGCAAACCTTGCTGTGCCTGTCTTTCCCTCCAAAGGCTCTAGATACTCGAACAATCCTTGGATCCTTCAATCTTGGCCATTGTGCTGCTGAGCTAGATGGAGCCTTTGCCTTTTCAGGATCACTAATTGATTGAGAATGACCACCCTCCTGTTTTAAAGCAAAATCCACTTCTTTTGGGCTCTTAATCATGATCTTATGTATCTCATTGTTGGTAGCTAGGTGCAGAGTTTTGTCCTTCCACTTTATGCTTGTCAAAATTCTGTTCCATGGTACCATCAACAATGAAACTGCTAATTTTAAGTCCCTTGTGCGGATTTACGGGTTGTCCCTCGATCCTAGGAATCTGCATGGAAACAAACGAAATAAAATAATAGGAAATACGAAGAAGATGATATTCCATAAAATTTACTCAGATTTAAAGGCTTTAAATAAATCAAATATAAATATTGTTTGAAATCCATATTCTTTCCCTTCGGAAATGGAAGTAGATGCATGAAGAACAGATGACTTGCAGAAAACTAACGGATGTTTGCATATAGTTCTCTTTCTATAGATGTGATTTTGAGGGGATTAAAGAACATTTATATAAAATACCATAAAGAATCATATCAAATGCAGTTGTATATTAAAAAACTCTAAAATCATTTAGAAATTAGAAGCAGAGGCATCTATGATATGTACATAAAGAAAACTGCAGCAAAAGGCTGCATCATAGTCAGGAAGGGTGTAATTAAAATTGCAGGAAAAATAATGCAACTATTTAATATTTAATATTTATACAAACCCTAGATATCGTTGATCGTATCTGCAAACTCACAAGAACACGTGCCTGTTCTCATACCAAGAATGCACCACAAGGTAGAAGGATGAAGTTTGCACTGTGCTTTTGAATAACAAGCTTGAACAAATTATATTTCCGATTGAGCTTTGTCTTTAATTGCACATAATAGTGTGGAAGTTGGAGTCTGCTGCTTGGAAAAGGAAGATGCCGGAATTCAACTACCACGCCACACTGAAAGATAAAGCAATGGCACATGGTTTGACACGTGGCAAACATCCTAACTGGTCAAATAAGTATGGTAGTCTTTGTCTTATCATTTTTTGGTCAGGCATAATGGGCAATCATTTCCTTTGTTATATTCTGATATTCTGTTCTCACAAAACCTTGAGTACTTAACGGAGGGAAATTAATCAACTTTTGTCACATTTACTGATAAAAATTGTAACAAATTACTTTAATGTTCTTGAAAGGTAAAAGTGTTGAGGGTAAGTTTTCTTAGTTTGTTATTAAAGGAAAGAGGCTCGACTTCTGTACAAAAGATTTTTCTCTATATTTGTTAGGTCTTAATTTAACAACAACAAAAAAAAAAATTGCTTGCATTAGGGCTTAACCTAACGAACACAGTTAATAATCTCAGAAGGGGACCATTCCTACACACTTCTAAAACGCCTGATTACACTTTATCGACAACTACAAAAGGTTTGTCACTGAACACATCACATGGGGATCCACGGATGTAGCAAGCATAAACAAAAAATGTTGCTCTTATTAAGGGCAAAAGTCTTGTTAACTAATATCTACATCTCTTAACATATTAATGCAAAAGAAGTTTTCTACTATAACGTATTCTTAGAATCTAAGATAAAAAGTTTCAGAAGGACATGACAGCCTCAAAATCATTGATCAATCAAATTTTGGACAACCCAATTGCATAATAATCCCAAGAGTCTGCAGTTATATATATGAATGAAACAAATTGAAGATAATTTCTTAAAATAATCTTTGTATTTTTCAAATAACAGTTATCAGGAGAATAGATGGACAGAGATTTTGGATTCACCAAAAAAAACAAAAGGTCAGAATGATTTTTGTATATAAAAAATCATTGATTGATATGTCATCCGTAATGTTTTCACTGGATCGGTTTTCTTGGGCAGAATTATCTGTTTTCTTTTGCAGTTACTATATTTTGGAGCATGGGATGTTCATAGTTGGTGGGTCAGAGATGAAAAGAAAAGGTAAAAAAGGAAGAAATTGAGATAAAACAGAAACAGTAAGGGCATCACATGGAGGGGATTTAGAAGACAAACAGAGAAATCCACTTCGGATAAGTAATGGCGAGACTTAAAAGTTGTGGTGCCTTGTCCAAGGGCATTGTCATGTCTATGTGTATGATAGCTACTTCGGAGAAGGGAAAGGTACTGGTAGGTGAGGGACCAATTATGTTGTGATATCTTTTGAAACGTACACCCACTGAGTGCAAACAGGACCACACAACTTTTGCAGAGAGATATGCATGGGAGGCAAGTTGAGGCTTTTCATTGAGCTGACACTGACACAGTTATTAACCCTATGGCGCATGCTTTCATCAAAACAAAGTCAATTAATCATATGTCTGAGATGCACAAACGTAACCCAAGTTTCTTCTCTTCTTCATTTGGCAAAGACTGCAAATATATTCTTTCACTTTTCAAATTCAATTACTCTTCAACTCAAAACCCTAAAACTCCCTCACAAAACCCATCTCAGATCCAGTATATATCCTTCATCAACGTGGATAAATTCATCCCAACAAACAAGGAGGAAATCTGAAAACTACACCAACCAACCTACTTTTTCTTTAATCAAGATACATGTTAACCAAATAGTTGATAAATATGGTTATGGAAAAGTTCTTCAATGCCCTAAACAAAATATCTTCTAATTTGCATAACTTTTACATGTAAAAGCATGAACAAAATAGAAAAAGGCAGCCTATATTCCTAAAGATACAATGTTCTTTAGTTTCCATGGAAAAAGAAGTGGGCCTTCTTTTAATTCTACAAAAAGAACAAAGGCAAACGACTCTTTGGCTCCAATTCCTTTTCATCACACATACATTACAAAAAAAAAAAAGACATCATGGTTCGAGTGATTATATCTGAAAGAGATGGATGATCAAGAACTACATCAAACATTGGAGGCTGAAGTTATTCCACAGTCACTAAGTCCAAACATTTCTAAACAGTTTTATAAATTTGCTTTATTATTTAAACCATCTAAGAAGAAAAGAGTACCATGAATATGTTTTGCAGCTAAAAGAACGTTCATCTGCACACCCTATATACTTAATATATATATATATATATATATATATATATATATATAGCTTCCATTCATTAAAATGGAAACGTACGGCATTTAAGAAGTTAAACGGCCAAGAGAACATGAGCGAAAGGTGAAAAGAAGGAAGAAAAAAATCAGGTTTCTACTTTCTGAAAGGAGAAAGGAAAATGGTTATATTTACATTCTTTACACTGTAATAGAGGGTTCCTGTCTGTCATCCGTGAAAGCCTCTGAGGCTATATAAAAGACTATGAACAAGCAGTGTCTTGCGTTTTATCTGAAAAAAAAAATGATAAACAGACTAATGACTGGTTTCTTGGTATGGGAAACAATATGATCCAAAAAATGGTTTCCAGATTCGTCACAGAAACCCTGGGTCAGACTCAGAGCTCGTGACTAATCATCTACTTTTATAAATAGCCAGAATGCATCAGAAGCAGAAGAAGCCGTACTATCTGTAAGCTGTAACGTTATCTTGTGTCTTTGTCCAAGTCCTAACTTCAATTTTGCATGTCAGTCTAAGCTCATCAGCAATGGAAGTTTGGTGATTCGTGACGAATTGGCAATACAGCTGTGAAGCTTTTAAAACATATGCAACTGTAATATCAATTGTAACGTAAAAAAGTGATAACTTCCACAGCTGTATAGAACACGATAAAATCGTAATCACCACTACAGTGCTTAAAGCGTGGTAACTATAACATAGAGAAAGAAGTATGGATGTGATATGCAGGTGATACAAAAAGGAAGAAAGATAAAGAAAAATAAACAAGTCATTTGTATGTAAGTCGTGTGATGATTAGGAAACAGTCTACAACTAGAATTTTGTCCACATCTTCTAGGTTTTTACGGTGTTTACAACTGTATAATTTTCAGTAATATCATAATTTCTCTTACACTAATTAACCAGCAGAAGGACTGATCTGTAATAATCTAATGCAAAACCTAATGTTTTTGGTTTTCATTTTCAGAGAGTGTATTATAAGAATGATAAATGGCCCACATAATGGTAGAAATTGAGACAGTAGCCTCCATGAAAAAATAGTTGCCAAACCACTTTGGACCGAGGCACCGCCACACCAATCATGTTACAATTTTTTCAATGCCAATCACTCTATTATATTTCTAAAGAATCACGCGTCATATCACTCTCACGCTCACTGCAATTTTGTAAAATTTCACATATATTTTATGCTATATTATTTTCTAATTTTTTATGTATTTTTCTCCTTGAAGATTTTACTAATAAATTCATCCAAATAAATCCCAATACTATATATAATATGGATATTGATATTTTAACAATTTTTTTAACACTTTTTTTACAACGTATCACTATTTTATTGATCTGTTTAAATTTATTTTAAAAAAATATTTGAAACGGACCAATCGCAAATTACCCCATATGTATTGTTAAAAAGTTGTCAAAAGAAAGTTGTTAAATTTTTTTTTTCCATATAATATAAGATAATGATACTTAAACAACATCTTTTTTACAACATTTAAATATCATTTACGTGTCATTTTGTGATTGGTCCAAAATTACTCCACAATCAATAATAATAATCATAATCACTACTATAAACTAATCACAGAATGACAAATAGATAATGTTCAAATACAATAAAAAAAAGTGTTTTCTATCATTATTGTATAATATATGCATATTGAGAATGAAAGCAGCTATCAGTCACAGTCACACTTAAAGTAGAGGTTAAGCAAACTCCTATCCAATGAGAAACTCTCCATCTATTTGAAGTAATAATTATTTTAGCAAAAAATATTATAAATACTTATCTTTTTGGCACCATCCAGATAATCCTTCATTTTTTAAGTTTATCCTTCTTTTTGTACTCCAAAGCATTTCGGTACTGATTTTTATAAAGTAAGGTCATTTCTTAATAGATAAGGATTAAAAACGCTAAGAAAAAGTAATTAATTTTCATAGCTAACTTTATATCTAATTTTTTGAGAAATTAATATTCTTTTAATCTCTAGTACCAAGCTTTAAATGACAATTACTAGAATCACTGCAAAAAAAGGGTGTGATTTAGGTTTCCAAATGCAGTTTATCCACATGCTTCAAGCCATTACATCTGAAATTTCAGGTTCCTTCACACACTAAAAGTTGTTCCTTGTTTTGAGATTCAGTCTGATATTAAGAGAAAAAAATAACATGATCAAATGCGGTCTAATAGAAGTGTGTCTGGCTTTTACTTTTTCTAAATCACTAATTATATTTTAGTTTTAAATAAAATTCTAGTTTTTTAGTATTGCTAATTTATTGCTTTATTTTTTCATGGTAATCAGATATTTCAAATATTTTTGCAATGATTTTAGTGTCATGTTTTAATTATGCTAGTTAAATATTTTATATATTATAAATGTTTAGTTCTGTTGACAAGATTTATATGTATCTGTTTAATGTACCAATAAATAGTTAGATTAAAATTTTATTTTACACATTAATTTTAATTTTGTAAGATTAAATTAAATTTAAAATTTAATTCTTAACATTACCAAGTGATAAAGTAATTAAAATTTTACAGTTTTGATATATGAGAACTCAATGTAATTGCATTTTTTTAAAGATAAAAATTGTAGATTTGAATATTTGAGAATCGAATTAACCCAATTAAAAACCGTGTGGCTAAAATTTCATTGAAAGAAAAAATAATAAAAAGTTCATGTAATATTTCTTAATGAAGTGATTAAATTAAACTTCCATTCAACAGTTTTACTGTTGTTATGGCAGATTGCAGAAAGATGATCCAAAAGAAGTTTAGAAGGAAAAGAAAAACAAAAAAGAGAAAAACGGTAGGTTTTGTCTCTTGAGATTGAATAGAAGAAAACTCGATGTAACAAAATGTTTGTTTCGTTGGGATGTGTGTCACTTATTTGCTTTGTCTTTCTAATATTTTGTCTTCCATAACTTGCTTTGTCGGACGCATGCCCTATCATTTGTCGCCTGCTTTTTTATGTTATTTGTCTTTCATTTTATTTGTTTTTTTATTAATTTAATATACAATGTAGGTTTAATCATAATCACGATTTAACTGTAGAAAACTATTTTTTTGAAGTTGGTAATTTTGTCCTCTCTTAATTAATCTCCGTTAAGTAGAAGGGTGGTTAGATTAATGTCATACCTCACTTTTTGGATAGATGTTGTAGTATTAAAATTACAAAGAGTTATATTTTAATTGAATATCTTTGTCTTCTTTCAAAATATGATTTATTTTTAGTCTCAACAATTGACATTAGAACTTTTAAAAGGCCTGATTTCAAAAATCAATCTTCCGTGAATCTTGGCAATCAGATCTGAGTGAGATAGATAAAAAAAAGGTTTTTCTGTCTAATCCAAAAATTATTATATATATATATATATATATATATATATATATATATATATATATATTTATTTATTTATTTATTTATTGTGTGTGTTTGTGTATGTACTTACAGAAACATGAAATTATAATAGAAGATAAAAGGGGTAGAAGATAAATACATCATCCGAAAAATAATTTAGACTCTCTATATGCTTCATTAGATCCATTAATGTACCTTTTTAATCTATTAGAGGTGCCTTCTTCAATTAATGTAGAATAAATATATGATTTTTTTTTGTTTGGATTAAAAATAAAAAAATGAAATATAATTTTTATAAGCTAAAATTAACTTATACACTTAGAAAATAAAATTTTAAAGATTTGAAATGAAAACATTTTTACAAACTAATTTATACATAAGTTAACTTGTAAATGAATGTTGTATATTTTCTTTATTACAAAAATTTGGTCAAACAACATCTTTTGATGAAAGAGATATAAAGGTCTGTGTAACCATCAATACCGGTTTAATGATCGTTGGTGAAAAGAAAAATATAGGAAGGAATTATAAAATTAAAGAAAAAAAAACCAACCTTGACTCATAGGTAAAGTTAAGATTAATTAAATTAAAGGATCTAAAATGAAAGAATTGGTTATTGATTGGATTATCCTTAAAATCAGTTGGATTGGGTAGGAGATGTAAAGGAAAAAGAAAGATATGGAGTATGTGATGAAAGATCACGTATTATACTTGAAGGACGAATTCAATCGTTTGATTACTGAGTATAAATGAAAAAGAATAGGATCTCCAAGCTGAATTTAAAGATAGTCCAAGAAAGGTGCTTACAACTTGACGTGAAGAATGAAACTATGATGTAGCATTTTCGATTTAACCATATGCATTTTGGTTTGCTGACCGAGTCGGTTAAGAAAGGATGGTGCAAGGATTCACGAATATGGAGTTTGAAAACAAGTTTTGTGAAGAGTGTGTTTAGGAAGCATCCAAGGACAACCGAGTACTAAGCAAAAGAACAATTCGCATTGATTCATACATATCTATGTTGACCGATTACCTGTCTTTCAAAAGGAAAAAGTTATTGTATTTCATTTGTAGATGGTTTGTTAAGGAAGACCTAGATATATTTTTTAAAAGAGAAATATGAGGTGTTCAAAAGATTTAAATGGTGATAGAGAAGGAACAAACAAGACTATCAAGTCTATTAGGTCTGATAAAGGAGATAAGGTCATTTTATCTAAGCTCATGAAGTATTGTGAGAAATAAAGAGATTTCTGACAACACCATACTCATCCTAGCAAAACAAAATTGTTGAGAGAAAGAAACCATCCTTGACATGGTTTGAATAATGCTGAAGAGTAAGAACATGTCAAAGGAGTTTTGGGCTAAGCTGTACAATGTGCAATCTATGTCTAAAATAGTGTCCTCATGCAAAGTTACACTTGAATACACAAGCAAGAAATATGTGTTCATTGGGCATGATGAACAAACTAAGGTCTACCCACTAATAAAGAAATTTGCCATGACCTAAGATGTCCAAGTAGATGAAGGAAGTGAATGGAACTAGAACTACTCGGAGAAAGACTTTATTGGAAGTAAGAGTGCGAAAATTGTTGCACAACTATTGAGAGAGATGATGAGATTTCTGATGAAGAAGATGAACCTCTACAAGGTAGAATGCAAAGTGTGCAAAGTATACAATTCCACTGATGAAGCGCATATTATATGTTTTTTAGCAAATACAAAAGACTTGAGATTTAAGGAAGTTGCGTAGGAGGAGAGGATAAGGAGTAAATGTTATTGAATGATCAACTATACATGGGAATTGACCGATCTACCAAAAGGAACTTGACCTATTGATGTAATGTTGGTGTATAAGAAGAAGACAAATGTTGAAGGAAAGGTTGAGCTCGACTTGTGATGAAGGGATACAACACAGATTGCTAATCTTGCAGATGAATGTGAAGTCGACATTTTTTAATAGAGTCTTGGAGGATGAAACATACGTTGGATGGCCATTAGGATACATGTGAAGAAAAGAGAAGAAAGTGTTGAGATTGAAGAAAGCGCTCTATGGCCAGAAGCAAGCTCTTCGAGCATGGAATTGAAAGAATTGATACTTACTCCAAGAAGAATGGGTATGAACAGTGTCCATATGAACATGCTTTATACAAAAAGAAGAATAAAGGAGATGTGATGTTTGTTGCCTTGTATGTTGATAATCTAATCTTCATGGAAAATAATGTTGAGCAAATTGAAGAGTTTAAAGAAGTGATGAAGGAGTTTGAGATAGTCGACTTAGGTATAAGGAAGTACTTTCTCAATTTGAAAGTTGTTCAAGTAGAAGAAGACATCTTTGTGTCCTAGGAGAGGTTTTTGAGGAAGTTTAAGATGACAAGTTGTGACTCAGTTTTCACCCCTACCAAACCTAGAACAAAATTATCTAAGTATGGAGGTGGAGATCCAGTTGATGCAAGCAAATACCAAAGTCTAATTGGAAGTCTTAGGTATTTTACAAATAAAAGCAAGATTTAATGTTAAGTATTGGAATAACAAGTCATTATATGGAGGATTCGAGGTATACTGATTTGAAGGTACTAAAGTGAATTCTAAGGAGAACAATATTAATATCACTTGGCTTATTGTATATTAGGATGGATAATTACCAACTAGTTGGCTACTCGAACAAAAATTGGTGTACAAACATATAAATGATCAAAAGAATATGTGAGGATATGTACTTTTTTATGGGAAACACAATGTTCACCTAACTTTCGAAGAAGCATCCCATTGTGACATTGTCAACATGCGAAATCGAGTATATTACAACATCTTGAAGTGTTTGTCATGCAATTTGACTTAGAAATCTTCTAAGAAAAGTGTAGATGAAACAAGAAAAAGAGATTGCGATTTGAGTTGATAATAAGTTGATCATTGAATTTGCGAAAAACTCTATCAATCATAAAAGAAACAACCAAATTGATATACAGTTTCACTTCATCTGAGAGAATAAGTGAATAAAGAAAATGTGAAATTAGAACAAATAAGAAATCGAACATAAATTATAAATTTTTGATATATTTACGGTCATTGTCAATCACCCTATTCGAGAATAACAAAAAAGATGATAGAATGAAAGACAAAAAAAACTATCACAGTTTACAAGAGAGTTTTATTAACTAAAATTAAATGAGGCTACTTAACTTTAATAAGTATTATTATAATTAATTGTATTGAGGATTACAAAAATTAAGAATGCTTGTAGTAATAATTGTGGTATACAATAAAGTGTATTAATTATGGTTTAAAGAGTAGTTGTATTTAATGGATGTAGTTGAAGGATTAAGAAAAAAGAGCTATAAATGGTTCTTATACTAAATATGTTGACAAAGCAAACAATAACAGAGAGTGTTTATACATAAAGACAACAATATCAGCCTTCACCTTGCCTTTCACCTCTAGCAAAAACACTTCAAATTACTGAAAAGCCACAAGGGAGGAACTCAAGATTGAAGTCCTTTAGCAAAAAGAGAAGCAAAGGTCTCCATTGTTGTTTTCTTGGAACCAAAACCTATCTCAATCCCTTCTCCATTGTTGCTATCTGAAAGACAAAACACTGCAGTTCTTTCGATAGATACTGTCTCCACCTTCTTTGGTCCTCCCCATCCAAAGTCACTGCTGTAAGCCTCAAAATTCGGTGACCCTGCAACTCCAATCGCCTTCACATCAGCTTCACACCCCACACAATCAAGCAACCATGATGACCAATTTTCAGCTCCAATCAGAACACCGTCCTTCTTCACACTTTCCAAAGCTTCACTCAGTGCTTCCACAGCCACAATCAGTCCATCCTCCCCCAGCAATTCTCTTCTTTCAGCAATTGCAAGTCTTAATCCAACACAGTTACCAAAATAGGTCGGAGGAAGAGATGGCTCCAAACAACCCCTGCAATCCACAGTCAGAATCAACATAACTCTCTCGTTTTTCATTTCCTCGGCTCTCACCCTGCAAACCCATGCATAGGCAAGAGACAACACAAACGTTGACAAATGAAGGTTGAAGTTGTTCTGTCTCTGTTTAGACACAACAAAATGCTTCAGCTTTTCAATATCTGAACCAGACAATTTAAATAAGCCTCCAGTTGCATGTTCCGGAGATTTCACATCCCAAACCATGAGGCTTCTGTTGTTGGATCCTCCCTGCATTAACCAATCATTGAGGAATTTCCCCCCTATTTGGTTGGGGTCTTTTACTAGTAGTACCCTTTCATAGAAAGGACATAGTTCAGGTGGCAAACAAGGGGGTGCGCGTGATTCTCTACAAAGATAAGCCCAGGACTTGATAAACGATGTTGAAGTCTTGGCATCAAGAACAGCACGGTGTGAGGTTATTCCAATGGAAAATCCAGAGTTTGGAAACAGAGTGATTTGCAAGGCTAAAAGCTTAGCCTGTTCATGTGATATGGTCAAGTGAGGTAAAAGATGGTGCATTTCTTCAGTTTTCCAAAGATTTGAGCCCGCTAGATGGTTGAAATCAGCCTCAGATTCAGCTGCTGTGAGAGAAACAGAGTCACCCGTTTTGTAAATGATCATGGGGTTCTGGGAGTGAAGGGGCCAAGTGAGGTGGCCTGCAAGAGGAAAAAAGTGGCCGAGTGCAAGAGAAAGAGAGTGTATGAGTTTGGGAAGAAGGGTATGGAAGAAGGGTGGGGTTGGGTGAGAGAATTGGTAGAAGAGGATGCGTTGAATAGGAGGTGACCTTAACCACAGTATTTCAAAGAAGGTGAGGGGAAGCGATGTTTGAGTTGGTAATTCTTCTGATTCCAAAGTTGGTGCTATACTGAAAACTTGTACCACATGCATGGTTTCTTTCTTGTTGCTTGGACCAAACAGAAAAATAGAAGAGAAAAGAAAACTGATGCAGGTGGTTATGTCTCGTGATTCTCTGATCTGATGATACTACTTATTAATTGAAAACTGATATACATTTTATTCTCTGCATAACTTGCCCTATAATTTTATACATTTCAAATGTGTTGATTCTAATCTATTAGCTATTATTAACCTTCTCTCATGAAGTATCCTTACACTTCACAGGTGTCATTTATTGCATAAATCTTTTGTACGTGTCAATTCTACAACAATTTTTTCAAAACCCTAATGTACGTGTACAGCAAATTCACAGGTGCAGTTCCATTTGCATTTCACTTCTTCTGAGTTTAGTTTATTTTCGTTTTGATAACTCATTTTTCTATTACATTTTTAAGTTCTTAAACGTATGTTATCCTTTCTATTGGGTGCGGTAGTATGGTAGGAATAAATCCAATTATAGATTCAGCAGTTCCAAAAATTCCACGGATGATCATTTCCTTCACACCAAGTCTGTCAAATCTTAAATATCAGCGTGGGAGAAGTGTGTAATGCCATAGCTATATAAAATATAAAATTATGTGATGATTGTATGATGAAGAGTTTGAATCAAATAATTAAATGGTCTGATAGAGATTGAAAAAATATAAAATATCATACGTGTTTAGTGAAAGAAAAATAATGAATGTAAAAGTATTATATTATCATTACTCAATTATAAATAAAATTATATCTATCACCAAGTTGATGGAAGCAAACAAACAAAATCTAGATTCATCTAAGTGATTCCAAATGGAGACTTCCGTCTTTGTGTATCGTGTTTCACTAAAAAATCTTTCTATTCTCATCGTTTTGTCGATCTATGCCTAAGATTTGTAATATGTGTATGAGTTACATGGTGGGTCATTTAGTCATTGTAATTTTAACATGTTATGATTGAGAGTTTATTTCTGCGTGTAAAATGTTCCTCGACCGAATCATATCAGTTTATTTTTGTTTTGATTCTTTGACTTGTCAAATTATTGTCGATTGAACTTCTTCATCTCAATTTCTCGAAGAACTTGGTTGTTCATAATGCCAAGAAACAATGGTTCCAGTTCCACCAAATAATTCAGTCAACATAACACACCTTCCTTTCTAATCAATCTTTCTCAAAATCTAACGAGTCATTTTTTGTAAGGTCACATTATTCGTTCATTCTTTTAGTCCCTGTCCTCGTTCGCACCCTGTTTCTTTCTTACCTTTTTAACACTTTTCATAACTCTTACTTTTCTTTTTCATACCTTCCACTTTCCTCCACATTTCCTCCCAACATTTACCAAAAGACTTCACCTATAGCTTACCACTTCACATTAACAAAATAATATGGGGATAACCAACACTAATGCTAATACATGATAGTGGAATGATTTATTTTACTATTGCACACCAAGACAGCATTTTTCAGATGATAATAAGTTGCCAAATGATAGAGTATAAGAGATAAAAAGTTTTGCCAGACTTTTATTCCTGAAAAGAGAAATGATCTACCCAAACATGGGGATAATCAATACCTATGTTGCTAATACAAGGATGTCAAATGATTTATTTCATCATTGGAAATCGACACAACATTTCAGATTACAATAAGCTACCAAATGATGGAGAGTCTTATTTCTGAAAAGCACAAGATCTACCGAAACTGGTAGGATAGGGACTCAAGATTGAAGGCCATCTTCAAAGAGAGAAGCAAAGGTTTCCATAGCTTTTTTCTTGGTCACGAAACCAATTTCAATTCCGTCACCTGTTCTGCTATCTGAAAAACAAAACGCTGCAGTTCTGTCAATAGACACCATCTCCACCTTCTTTGGTTTTCCCCAACCAAAATCACTACTGTAAATATCAAACCTCGGTGACCCTGCAAAAGCAGCTGTCTTTGTGTCACCAACTTTGTAACTTTCATACACCATCTTCCACCAGTATTCTGCTTCATGCAGAAAACCTTCCTTCTTCAATGTTCCCAAAGCTTCACTCAGTGCTTTCACAGCCACAATAAGTCCATCCTCCCCCAACAAGTCTTTTGTTTCAGTAATTGCAACAGTGATACCAACACAGTTCCCTAAATATGTTGGAGGAACAGGAGGCTCCAGCTGACGCCTGCAATCAACATTCAGACCGAAACCAGTACTTGTACTTTGGCCACCTTCTGCTTTCACTCTGCATACCATCGAATAGGCGGCAGCTAGCACAAAAGTTGACAAGTGAAGGTTGGTGTTATTCTCTTTACTCTGCACAATCTGCTTCAGCTTTTCAATACCTGAGCTAGACAAATGAAACAAGCCTCTGGTTGCTTCTTCTGGAACAGGCATCTCGCTAACCTTGAGGCTTCTGTTGTTGGGACCACCCATATTTAACCAGCCAAGGGAATACTTTTCTCCTATTTTTGTGGGGTCTTGAACTATTTCCCTATCAAAGAAAGGAGTCCATTCAGCTGGCAAAGAAAAGGGTGGTTGTGCTTCTCTGCCGAGATATGCCCACGATTTGACAAACGTTGTTGAAGCTTTGCCATCAAGAACAGCATGGTGGGAGGTTATTCCAATGGCAAATCCAGCGTTTGGAAAGAGAGTAACTTGCAGGGCAAAAAGAGTAGTTTGTTCGTGGGATATGTTCAAGGGAGGTACAAAAGGATGAGTTTCTGTAGCTTCAGTGAAATCTGTGCCTGCAAGATGGTTGAAATCGGCGTCAGATTCGGCTACAGTGAGTGAAAGAGTATCACCTTGATTGTAAACGATGAGGGGTTTGATGGAGTGAGTGGGCCAAGTGAGGTGTCCAGCAAGAGGGAAAAAGTGGCCAAGTGCAAGAGAGAGAGAGCGTTTGAGTTTGGGAAGAAGGGTATCAAAAAAAACATCAGTTGGATGATGAAATTCATAGAAGAAGACACGTTGAACAGGGGGTAACCTTAGCCATAATATGTCGAAGAAGGTGAGGGCGAAAGATGCCTCTGTCGGTAACTCTTTCGATTCAGAGCTTGGTGCTATGCTCAAAACTTCTACCACTTTCATGGCTTTTTGCTGCTTCGTTCTACCAAAAGACCAAATACGGGAAAACCAGACAGCTCTAATCAAGTGACTATCAATCCGCTGTACTGTTATAAAAACCATCCNACCACTTTCCAACTACTTTTTTATTCATTCACTCACGTGTTAGTTTTATAAAAAAAATTTGAAAGGTACCAACTATCGATACTATATTTTTATAAAACAAAATATATCCATCTACTTTCTAACAACTCTCTTATTCATTTACGTTTTACTTTTATCAGAATTTTTTCTGTTTTCGTAAGATACACACACAACAGAACCCTGTTTAAACTGAGAAAACCCCATTTAACTCATCAATTCACATTTCATAACATACCAGAAGGACTGGTTCTGTAAATTTGATCCCAATAATTGAGTATTGATAAAAATAGTATTTTGAAAACAAATTAAATAAGATGTTGAAGAATGGCAGAGAGATCTACACTCTACCACAGCCACACAGTCTCCAACAAACAGCTGGAAGATAAGAAAGAGGAGATTCACATCCAGTGGTTTACCCCACCCCATTTCAACTTCTTCTTCATTTCTACTTTTACCTTCTCAGAGAATTTGAGTGTCATGTCATGAGCTTAGTTCATGGGTAAATCATACAGCAACTGATCTTTCTGCAGAATTGTGATAGTATCTGATTAAAAATAAAGATTGGCCTCTATAAACTAAGAATATCTTTACGTGAAGTCAAAAAAAGAATATTTGCACGTGAAGCCGCATGGGCAAGATCAAAATGCAAACAATCATTTATCTTCTTCATTATGATTACTGTTTAGTGGGGAAGAAATGGAGTAAGGTGTGCAGTGCATCTAACCACAAAAACTCCTTTAATTGAGCTTCAAAAATGGACTATAACATATCATACTTAACCGTCTATTATCTAATTTTGCTTTCATAATGAGAAAACCCTATTTTATAATTATCAGTGTTATAATGTTAAAATTTTGATAAAATTTAGTTAAGTTAATTTGTTCTATATTTTTAAATAAATGAGAAATTCATAAATCATAGTAATATTTAGTAAAAAAAATAATGAAAATTAAAAAAACAGTTAAAGGAATATATGATATTATAAATGCATAACAATATTTAATTAAAAACAATGACATTGAAAAAGTATATAATTTCACATAACTCTTCTCTGATAATGTAAAATACTTCAATCATGCATCTCCGTTTATTTATCACCTAAAAGAATACATATTATTGTTCATGTCGAGAAATGAGTTGACAGAACGGATCTTTCAATATGTTGTTTTCTTTTTGGCAAATTTTGTACAGAAAAGGATTACAGGGTAACCAGTTTCTTGTGGGCCATTTTTCAAAAATTATCTATTAAATTTTTCTTTTTATTTTAAAAAATGTTTTTATTTTAGTGCCGGTTTTGTTATTTTAAAAATAAAATTGAAATAAAATAAATAAGTATAATTGAAAGACGAGGATTAAATTATTTTTTGAATACTTTTAAAAAGTTGAATAAATTGTTAATCTTGAAATTTGATTATATAAATTTAAAGATTATTTGAAAACAATGGAAGCTATGGCTATACAATTAAAATGTGCGATTTTTGGAATTGAAAAATCTAACACGTTGTTATAAAATCAAACACCCGAAAGTCAAGATTATGTCAATGTTCACTTCAACCCACAAAACCCTATTTACATAAAAAAAAAAAAAAGGAAAAGATGAAAGATAGAAAAAAAAAATGTACCCTATGGCAAGACTTTATTTTCTGATGCTCTGTAGTAAAGGAAAAAGAGAATTTCTATATGGACATAAAAAGAAAAAAAAAAATAGTAGAAAGGTGAATAAGACTTGATGATAATGTTTTCTAATACTAATATGACATAAACAATAACTAATACTTATCAGTTGACTTGTTAACAAAATAAATAAATAAACAGGACATAAAAATAAATGAATTATATATATATATATATATATATATATATATATATATATATGTATGTACGAGATTTGCTTTTATAACAACTTATTTGGTATACACAATTTTTTGAATAGTTATATTTTTTATTAGTATATTTCATTTTATTATTTTATCTTTCAACTTTTTGTAAATGCTTTTTAAATTTTCAGGTGTTTTTTAATTATTCTTTTAATATACATCAATAGTTTATTATCAATTTTACACTTTATCAATATATTTTATTTTATTATATTATTTTTAAGTTTGTGTAAATACTTTTTTAACTCAATTAATTATTTAAATTGTGTCATGATTTTTTCTTTTATTACAAACCCACATGTTTTCACTAGTTATTATAAATGGAATAAAAAATATCTAATATTTTCAACTAAATATACATAAAGTTAATTCTGAATGCAATTTTTTTAAAATTTTTGTTTTTTCTACTATAGGGTGGGGCATTGAAATAATTGTGTCGCATTCATCAATTTGAATATTTCTCTAAAATATATATGTGGAATATAAATGTTATCTCCTTTTAAAAAGTTTTCCACAAATTCGGAATTCCATTTTAGTTCATGTCTCAACCGCAGTCACATGTGTCAATTTTGAAATTTTAAAATATATTATTTTAATTGATTTATTTTTTCAGCTAAAACTTTTGTCCGTTTAAAAATTTTTAAAACTCGACCTGTCAAGTTATTGAATTGCCGTTGATTCATTTATTTTTATTTTTCTGTTATTAAAAGTCTAATATTATATAAAAACAGATTAAATTTTTTTATCTTTTACACGAAAATAGATTAATGTCAGGTTGATTTCAAGCTTTAAACATATTGTTGTTTGGTTGTTTTGGTCAAGTTATATCAAACTAACTGTTATGCTATGTTAATAAGAAATGTTATGTTTTTTTAAAATATTGTTAGAGTGAGAAACTAACCTATCATATTTGACTTTTTATATCATTCCTAGCTAAAATTGATTTAGTAGAGGATAAATCTAATTTCATTGAAAATTTGATATTCCATTATTGATTCATCTTTTGTATTTTTATTTAAGAAAGAAAAGGCCGAATGGCCTAATGCCCAACCAAGGTTGTTGTGAATTTATTGGAAATCAATTTAGAAATAAAGTAGTGAAATTTATTTCAGTAATTAAATTATTAGTATCTTAAAATTAATTTCAATTAATACAACCTTTTGAAAAAAATTTGAAATGCATAACAATGTTTAATTAAAAACAATGAAATTGAAAAAATATATAATTTCACACAACTTTTGTCTGATAACGTAAAATACTTACTCCAATCATGCATCTCCGTTTATTTATCACCTAAAAGAATACATATTATTGTTCATGTTGAGAAATTAGTTGACAGAACGGATCTCTCAATATGTTGTTTTCTTTTTGGCAAATTTCGTACAGAAAAGGATTACAGGGTCACCAGTTTCTTGTGGGCCATTTTTCAAAAATTATCTATTAAATTTTTATTTTTTATTTTATTTTAGTGTTGGTTTTTTATTTTAAAAATAAAATTGAAATAAAAATAAATAAGTATATTTGAAAGACGAAGTTTAAATTATTTTTTGAATACTTTTAAAAAGTTAGAAAAAAATGTATCCTACGGCAAGACTTTATTTTCTGATGCTCTGTAGTAAAGGAAAAAGAGAATTTTTATGGACATAAAAAGAAAAAGGGGAAATTAGTAAAAAGATGAATAAGACTTGAAAAAACAAAGTTTAAGTTTAGGAGAAATCAAATTATTATATGCACTCTTCTACTTATAATTTCACCCTTTTCATCTTGATTCTATTTATTTTTATAACAATCTAAACATCAAGGCTCAGCTTCTTTTTACCACACTGAATATTCCAAAATTACTATACACGGCCCTTAAATTAATACAACTTTTATATTCTAATAAAAAGTTAAACATAATCCATAAGCATTGTATATATTCTTTAAATAGATAAAATTAAATAAAGTTAAACACACATCAAACTTATTTATCACTTTTATAATTTTTCACACTTATAGTGAAAACCAAGTCCTTTCAAAAAATAATATGATTTTAGCGTAAATAAAAATATATATTAAGTTTTTATAATTAATAAATATCCTAATTGAATGACAGATAGGAAATTTAGAAAATATACCGAATTTTAAATTATAATGTACACGAAAAAAATGATATATTTTTAATAAGTTATTTTCTTGAAAAAAAATTTAATGATTAACAATTTTTTTATAATATAATATGTAACATCCTAAAAATATAGTAAAATACTATATAAAAGAATTATCGCAAATCTAATATGATAAAACAGTTGTTAACTGAATTATAAAGTATAAATTTACAGTTATCCAAAAACAACCATAAATTTTAAACTTTATATACATACTAAATAAACAAAACTATGTACCGTACTAATCCAAAGAAGTTAAGCAACATCATCTCCTCCATCCAATGCGTGCTCCGGAAAAATCTCCTATTTCTCTGCTCACATCCACAGGATGATCATCATAAAGGAAAAATAACAACAACATACAACCAAATAACAAATAGAAGGGTAAGCTAGATAAACAAGGCAATTTCATATTTATATAACTATATAAACTAGCCAAACATCAACTCACCATAACACATCAATCATTCTATACATCCCATAACTTAGACAAGACTCATCCAGATTAGGTATGAATGTCGAATTGTTGGCAGTCTATGCACTTGTATGGTAAACAACTGGCTCACCCCAAGCACCATACAAGGTTAGTCCGTTTCAGTTGCCTAGGGCTATTCAAAGCTTATAGACAATAACCTCCCGCTACTCTCACCACATGAATCATTCCTCTCTACTTGAGAGTGAATGATCATTAAAGTGTCGGAATAGATCACCATTTCAAAGCTCCATACATTCATACAACATCAACAATAACCACCAAAGCACTACCATGAAACTCACCCTGAGTCATGGAATTACGTCCATTATCATACTTCAAGGTATAGAAACACCAATTCACAAGAATTAAGCATCATAGGAAACAATAAGTACACTTATACCATTCAACCAATCAAAATCGGACCCAAAATTACCATAGAAATACATTAAAATCTAAGATACAACCATACCTTGAACTAATCGCTCAACAACCAAACTCGTTGGGCGACCTAAGAATAGTCTCGCTCAACGACCTCACTCGTTGTACAAATACGCAAGCAGTGGTTTAAACCCATCTACCTCTCGCTTAACGACTTAATTCGTTAGGCAAATAAACATCCAGTGGTCCAGACCCCTCAACCACTCGTTTAGTGACCCAATTCGCTAGTCGAATAAGAAGAAAACGGACTAGACCCTTAGTCTCTCGCTGAGCGAGAGTCTGCATAATTCTGCAGCACCAAATTGCAAAATTTGTAGCACCACTTTTGGCCTTTTGGATACATTTTTCCCAACTTCAAACACTCCTAGATTGTATTACACATTGATTTATACTTAAACATTCATATCTAAACCATCCTAAACACCTTTTAAACAAGTGCTTTCAAGATTTCAACCAAAAACTCACAAATATTCAACTTAGAGACTAAAAGTGAATTCTACAATTTGTGGCACAATTTCAAGTAACTTAGGAACTCCAACAAGTCTCATATGACTTACCAAAACTCCCCAAACTGACCATTTGAGCACAAAACCCATAACTCAAGTTTTCACTACATCACCATGCATTTTCATCATAGATTTATTCCATTTAAATCACTTGAACAACTCATAAAACATTACTTAAAGGACCACAACTATATCAAACCAAGTTTCCCTCCCTATTTCGCAACTGCAATACAAATTATCTAACTTTTTCCTTCCAAAACAATACCAAAACTTCACAACTTTCCATCATTATACAATAAACCTTACTATACCTATTCCAAAAAGAATTATGAAATATTAACATTGAATAACAAACCATTCATCATTCAATACAGTTCAAAATCACAGTTCATCACACTCAAAACATCCAATAAATCAAGCTACATATAACATAGAGAAGAAATCTCATTTAAACTATTCATTATTCAAAAAATTTCTAACTAACACAACTAACTTCAATTGAAGCAAACTCTAATTTCCCTTACCTCTATAAAACTTCAACCATTCTAAAAATCCTCGGCAGTTGCTTCCTCTGCAAGGAATTTCTAGAAAAATCTACAAATCACCAATTGGTGATTGGAGACCAACCTTAGAACGTCAATTGAACCAAAAATCAAGGAATAAGAGCTCTTGACACATGCAAAACAAATTTCCTTTGCATGATCAAGAACCTAAAATACCAAAGAAAAAGGGTTACCAACTTATTTTCTCTAAACCGCGAATTGATCGGTTAGACTTGTAGACCTTGACCCAGTGATCACCTAAACACCTCCTGATCGTCGAATAAATGATCAAGGAGTAAGAAAGCTTAGAGAGATGGTAAAGAGGTTAAGAGAATAACGTTTTAGAGAGATAGACGATATTTTAGATAATGAGAAGAGTTTAGAAAATTCTATTTATATTATGAATTTATTTTATAATAAAATATTTAGTCTCATTATTTTAATGTTATCAACTCTAATACTTTATTTTTTAATTTCTTATATAATATATCTATTTTCAATTTTTTTGCAATATTTTATAAATTCTCAATTTCTTTCTCTGTTTAAAAAATGTGTGGTTTTATATTCATATAGTCTATTATAACAAATTGGTGATAATTATTTTCTAATACTAATACTAATCAGTTTACTTGTTAACAAAATAAAAATAAAAATAATAAGACATAAAAACAAATGAATTATATATATATATATATATATATATATATATATATATATATATATATATATATATATATATATATATATATATATATATATAGGATTCAGTTTAATAAGCATTGATTTGGTATACGCAATTTTTTTTTGGATAGTTCTATTTTTTTATGAGTATAGTTCATTTTATTATTTTATTTGTCGACCTTTTGTAAATGCTTTGTTTAATTCACAGTTGTTTTGTAACTATTCTTTTAGTATTTTTTTTATCAATTTTACACTTTATCAATATATTTTATTTTATTATTTTACTTTTGAAGTTTCTGTTAATACTTTTGTAACTCAATTAATTATTTAAATTATGTCATAATTTTTTATTTTATTACGAATCCAAATGTTTTCACTAGTTATTATAATTGAAAAAAAAAATCTAATATTTTCAACTAAATATGCATGAAGTTAATTGTGCATGCAAATTATTTTTAAAATTTTGTCTTTTCTACTATTGGGTGGGGCATTGAAATAATTGTGTCACACTCATCAATTTGAATATCATCTCGAAAATACACACGTGAAATATAAATCTCTAGAAGGTAAATCAAATGTCATTGAAAATTTGATATTCTATTGTTGATTCAACTTTTGTATTTTTCTTTCAGAAAGAAAACGCACATGGCCTAAAGCCCAACCAAAGTTGGTATAATTTTATTGGAAACCAATTTAGAAATAAATTAGTGAAATTTATTTGAGTAATTCAATTATTAGTATCTTAAAATTAATTCCAATAATATAACCTTTTGAAATTCTATGATATTACAAAATTAAATTATTTTTCAATATCATGAGGCTTTTTATAAAAACAAATAATTCTATCTTAAATTTTACTTATATATATATATATATATATATATATATATATATATATATATATATATTATTTCGGTCTTTTACATTA
>NC_028354.1:18178145-18182471 GCF_000741045.1 Vigna radiata var. radiata | reverse complement strand
TAAATGTCTACAGTAATATGATAATCTATTTTTTTAAGTTAGAAAAAAAATACTTTTACTTACTCTAAAATCCTAAAGAACACCACACCAATTTTTGTGTAGAAGTATATATATATATATATATATATATATATATATATATATATATATATATATATATATATATATATATATATATATATATTTTGTTTTTTTAATAAAATTTCATTTATAACCTCTCTAAATTTTAAATAAATAGTTATCTCATGCCTTTTTGAATTATAACTATTATATTTTAAAAAAATTCAAAATTGGGTTTCTAACTTTTTTTTCACAGTTTTCATTCCTTAATATTTAATTATTCATAAATTTAAAAACAAATGACACCTCATCTACGATCTCCATATATTCGAAATTTCAATCACCTCACCTATTTTTTTTAAATTGATGCTGAAAGGTAGTTTTTTTTTTTTTTTTCTATCACAATAGTTAGACAGAGATAATACTTTTCCATCAGAAAGCAATTGTTCCATCCAAGGAAAAAAAAACAAAGACAAATAATGCTTGGATATAATAATAATTTGTTAGCCCCTCCCAAGAGCGCACGAGACTGATTTGCATCTACAACCTCCACATGAGCACCCGTTGGAGCTACTGGGCCACTAGAATCAGCACCATTGTCGAAGTATCATGAGTTCATATATCCATTACGACGACAAACTATTGTAGATCGCATAAGTTTAGATATGCGTCTACAACCTCTGCATGAGCACTTCTTGAAACTGCTGACACAACAAAATGACTGCGATGAACCAGATCCACCATCACATGGGTTGAGTTAGATATCGTCGAATATTTTTTTCTAGTCCATATTCGATCATTTAAACTTGCTTTACCCATTTTAATTTATCCAATGTTATCTGAATTCGTGCATAACAAACCAATCACCTGTTGTTTTCATTGGGTTTACTTAACATAGAAACCATGTTAGAAGTGGCATTTAAGCCGCATAAGCTTAGATGTGCGTCTACAACCTCTCCATGAGCACTCCTCGAAACTGCTGGCGCAACAAAATCACCCGGTGTTTTCATTGGGTTTGGTACTCAACATAGAAATCATGTTAGAAGTGGCCTTTAAACCTAATTTAACCCCACAAAATCGGCTTGTAGGGAGAGGTTTACACTCACTTATATACACTGAATTGGTCTTATCTCTAGTCAATATGGAACTTCCAACATTCTCACCTCTAATAATACATAACTAATATGATTTATTTTCAAATATACTATTTAAATCTCGAATACTTTTTTGATATACAATGTCTACCCGATCAATTTATGTCATAGAGCAAGTAAGTTTCGATTCTTTTTCTCTTTTGTTCTTAATCTGAAATTAAAAGAAGTGAATTGTCGTTGCATGTGTAATATTGTTTCTTCTACTTGTTCTTGGTTAGTCTAAATTCTCAATGACTCTTTCCATTTTCAATTTGATGTTTCGTAGGTGTTTCTAGAAATTTCTTGCATTTCAAGAATCAGGAAGACGTTCTTAGAGTTGATAGTTTCTTGCAAGGTAAAAGAAGCTAGAATTTGCTTAGATTATGTTTGTCATGCTAAAATAGTATCCATGGTAATAATATGATGAATTGAATGAATTTGTGATAGTAGTGTAGTACTCTTTATGTTAAATAATGATAATTGGTAGTATGATGCATGTATTATTGGAATCGTGTGGGAATTGTGTTTTATGTTGTTATGATTGTGTGTGATGAGTGATATTGTTGTTTGAAACTGCACTCAAAGTATTTGGGATGAGTTGTGGTCAAATTCTTAAGTTTTAAGACTAAAAAGAGAGGTTTTGATGAGTGAGTTTAAAAAAGAAAGACTGAGGTAAGTAACTGTTTAGGAGCTCTCGTGAGGTAATTTGAGACTTGTTGTAAATGTTTTATGAGTCAAATATGATATGTAACTAAGAGATGTTTCATTTGTGAAGTTTTGGAGTGTCTTTAGGATAGAAATGAGGTTTTGAGTAGTGAGATCTTAAAGTAAAGGGTGTGAACTGTTTTGGAGAGTTGACAATCTATTATTAGACCAATTAGGATTTGTCTAGATGCTGAAATAAGAAATATTGGTCATGGAAGTGATAATTGCTTCATAAGTTAAGTTTCTTAGTACATTTTGGAGGTTTTAGGTGTTGAAAAATGAAAGTAGGATGGCTAGAAGGAAATTGAGGTATTTGGGTGTGCTAACAAGTGTATTTATACTTGGTTATGCAGTCGGTGGACTGACACGAGTGTTAGAAAGTGTAAAATTGGTTTTGGTAGATTAAAGAGGTGACTTTGGGTTTAAAGTAGCAAATTGAAGTTACAGTGGGGTTTTCTTAAGTATCTTAGTGTCTGGAGGGTCTTAGGGATCTTTAGAAGTCGGGAGTAAAGTGTTCAAAGTCTGATTATGAGTGGTTTTGCATTTGTCATGGCGTTGAGCGCCAGACATCTAACGCTTGGGCGCTACCTTGTTGTTTTGGGGGTGTTGGGTGCCAACTTTTGGGCGTCTAGGCGTTACCTTGTATGCCTTTATACTTATGTTTTAATTGATTTAAGGTGAATTGTATGGTTGTTTATGGTTATTTAAAGTAGGATCAATGATGTTATATGTTGGTATTTCATGTGAAAGTGTATGAACATATGTATGGTTTCAAATGGCTTCCAAGGTTGGTAAAGTTAGTTCCAAGGAGGAACTCTTCGATATAGTTTTAAGTATCTTTAAATGAATGCAGGGAGCTTAATCTTGGAGAACACTCTAATGGTCTTTCATTCTCAAGTAGAGAAGATTGGTGCATGTGGTGAGAGTAGCAGGAGGTCTTAGTCTAATGCTTCTAGTATGGCCTACGACTCAATATAGACTAACCTTGTGTGAGTGGTAGGGTGAAACTCATTAGCAATGAATTTGCAAAGCAGTAGAGGTAACAATAAGTGAACAATGGGCCATAACTCAACATTCATTCTAAGTTTGAACAGTCGATATAGGTCATTGCATGCTAAGATGTTTGGGTCTTATTAAATTATATAAATTTTTTTATATAAAATGCTATAAATTTATGATGTATGACTCATGTATCTAACTTATCATTTTTCTTGTGATTGTATTTGTATTTTGTTGTGTTCTCTTCTTCGTTATGATAATCCGGTAGGTATAAGTAAAAAAAGATGAGATCTTCCTAAAACATACGCTTAATGGAGAAACTATAAATACTTAGTTCTCTTTTAACTTTAGTCTTGTAGATAGTTTTTATTTTAGAATATTTTATATATATATATATATATATATATATATATATATATATATAAAGAATATATGTTAATATAAAAAAGTTCTAACTCTTCCTTGATTTGGAGGTATACTTGACTAAAAAATTAGGAATAATATATGAGATTTGTCGCAACCGGGATCGCGACGGGACGGCGAACCAAAAAAATACATGGGTTTAAAAAATATCTTGGGAGTCGCCATCATAATTTATTTTGGAAAACTATGGAAAAACCCTAAAAAACAAGGTCTACGAAAAAGAGATTTTTATGTTGGGGAATCGGTTACGCGTAAGGAAGGTGTTAGCACCCTACCGTGTCTGTCCGAAGACAGTACCTTTAATTAAATGTATAAAATTAATGTGGTTTTCTTTTAAAATATTTAATTTTCCCCAAAAACGAAAATAAAATAGAATAAAATATTAGGAAACAAAAAAATATTTTTTTTTGTTTTATGAACCCGACAAGATTGACCTTGGTCCTACGTATATCCATTAATGGACAATCAAGGATCACGTAGTTCTTTATCTAGAAAAAAGTTTGTGAGTTTGTTTAAAAATTATTATGGATTGTTTGACATTTTCGAAAAAAAGTGAAAAGGTTTAGTTTAACAAAATTGAGCTTTTGGCTTTAAATATTTTGCGCGTATTTTTCGTGTTAAAAATATGGTGGAAAAAGAAGAGAAGAAACTGGCCATAGGTCGACGCACACTTATATTTAAAAAATCATGATTTTAAGAAAACATTGTCTGTGTGTAAAAAAAAACTTTGGAAGAAAACTTTAAAGTATAATAAAAGGAGAAGAATAGGAGTGTAGACATACCTTTTTAGCTTCTGGAATTCCTTTAGTGCTTCCTCAGTTATTGTTGTTCACAAAACCTTTATGTGTGAGAACATATTTTTTCTCTATACTCTCTCCTTCAATCTCTAATATCTCTAAGTGTTTTCCTGTATTTTTTTTCCAATCCTTTTTACTTCCACAGAGTGTGTACTTATAGGCACATGTTGTAATATTAATGTGATCTTGCCTTAATGGCGAATTAATTG
>NC_028354.1:18174017-18177425 GCF_000741045.1 Vigna radiata var. radiata | reverse complement strand
TAGACATTTATGAATAAAATAAAATAAATATTAAAATTTTTAATTAAAAAGAACATGTATTGTTATACTATTTAGTTTAAAAATTAATATAATTCAGTTTAAAATTAATATAGTTACTAGTTTAGTTCAGTTTATAACGTAGTTTAGTTAAAATTAGTGTAGTTTACAATTTAGTTAATAGTTCAGTTAGTGTAATTTACAATTCAGTTAATAGTTTAGTTCAGTTTACAGTTCAGTTAGTGCAGTTTACAGTTCAGTTAATAGTTCAGTTCAGTTCATATTGCAGTACAATGCAGTTTAGTACGGTTCAGTTTGATAAAACAAAATATAGTTTTGTCTGAACTGTTTTACAGTTCAGTTTGTCTAAACTGTTTTACAGTTCAATTTAGTTTTTAAGAGTGCAGTACAGTTCAATTCGATTTGCCCACCCTAGTACTCGTATTTCTATCTTCTCGTGCATGAGTTGTATATGAAATAAATACAAAAGTGTGATTAGGAGTGCAATATTTGTTCCCACATACAGGTGTTATGATTTACTTACCCACTCAAATGTGCTTTCGCTTATATTATTCTTTTCTATCTCCTAATCACCTTCCCACCACCTTAATCTATCAAATCTTATTTTATAAACACAAAAGTCACATACACGTTTAGCATTGTCGTGTAGTGATATTTTATATTTAGACACTCTTTACAATGATATGAAATATAAACAACACAAGAAAAATAGTAGAAAGCTACGTCCTGTAATTATTTTTATAACACAAGTAGTCATGAATCACGCCATTGATTATGTATAGAGAAGGAAATTTACAAAAATAAATTGTAATCACACAACGGAGGTTGTGATCCGAAAGTGATTTGCGGATCTCCGACACATGGCGTGGTACACATGATATTATTATCTTTTTTTGGTAGCACAGAGCCTGAAGAAATCATGCCATTCATTCTTACTATGTAACATGTAACTAACTATAACCAAAAATATAATAAATAATATATTTACATTCATTTTGAGACATTAAATAAAGATAAAAGAGTTATGAATGAATTTTTATAATTTTTTGAAAAAAGAAAAAAAAAGATAATATAATATAAATGTAAAAAATTATAAGTGTGAAAGTGTATTTTTTAAAATAAAAGGGTTAAATATGCTTTTAGTCCTTATACTTTGGGGCGATGTTGGTTTTAGTCCCTCTTTCAAACTAAGGTACAATTTAGTCCTTCAACTTTAGAAAACTCTGGTTTTAGTCCTTTTTACCAAATTTTTTTAACTTTATTTGCTGTTTCAAGTACGTTTCATTATAGCATTTGGATTGTTTACACTTTTTAACACATTTTTGCTTCAATGTTACCTGAGAAACACGTTTGAAACAACAAATAAAGTTAAAAAAATTTGGTAAAAAGGACTAAAACCAGAGTTTTCTAAAGTTGAAGGACTAAATTATACCTTAGTTTGAAAGAGAGACTAAAACCAAAATCGCCCCAAAGTATAGGGACTAAAAACATATTTAACCCAAAATAAAACAAACCAACCATCTTTTATGTATAAGATACATTTTCCTTGTCCTTGCTATTATTACGTCTATGGGAGTGGAGTTAGGCGAGTTTGGTTTAATTTTTAGTTAGAAATATATTTAACCTAACTATGGTGTTTAAAAGGAAAAAATAAATTTCAACTATTTTTCTTCTTTGGTTTTATTTGGACTGGTTGTAACAGTTTATATTTTTATTTAATATTTTTTTTCATTTTTGAAATTAAAATAAATAAAAAAACAATATGCTACTCAAATTTTGATGGAACGCATATAATAAAATTATAGTATTAAATATTTGTATTATTAAAAGTTAAAATTATATCCTTTTGTAGTATATCTGATAAATATAGAACAAAAAATATTAACTCAAAAGAAGATAAAAATATAATAATACATCAATATAACTTATAGACCAAGTTGTCACATAAAACATAGAAACAATCTATATCAATAGTAAGATAAATTGTCAAATATTTACATAATGGTAATTTGTAGGAAATAAAATATCATCTATACATATCTTGTTTTACAAATCTTTTATAAAATTAAATTACATCTAAAATATTCATGCTATTTGTAAAATTTTAATCGCTACAAATATCTAATATTACCTTCAAGTTATATATGTTTAAGTGGGACAGAATGTGTTAGAAGTATTAGTGATGTAAATATTGCTTAAAAATTGATTAAGTATGGTTAAATTAAGTTTAAAATTTAACTCTTAAATTTGTATTACAATATTTTTTTTATTTTCTTTACAAAATAAATATATGTTCTTATCTTATACAAATTGAATCAAGAGGAATTAAGAAACACATTTAATTAAATGTGTGAAAGTAGATTAATCAATTCACCGAATAGATTTAGATTGAAATATATATATATATATATATATATATATATATATATATATAATTTTTATTACTATTATTATATTATTAATAATAATATTAATAAAATATATCATTGAAAATTATTAAATAATAACTAATTTTAGAAATAAAAGTAATTAATAATTAATAATTATTTATATTTCAAATAGTTTTTATTATGAATAAAAAATTATAATTGATTTATGAATAAAAATTTAAATTGGTTTTTAATTTTAGCTACTAAAATTTTAGGTATTTATTATTATTAAGTTTCCAATACTAATTTAAGACACCATGTTTTTAGTAATTAACACTTTGATAACTAAATACATGTATATGTTTTTTAGATGTTTAATAAAAGATTAATAGTAATGCAACTGCTAAAATAATTATGACAAACTTTCTTAGAAAATATATTTCAAAAGACACAAAAGACTTTTGATTGTAAAAATAATATGATAAGTGTTGTTTCACTAATGTTTGAATAAGAACTTATTTGTTAAAGGTGTTAAAACTTTTAAAATTGATTATAATTTGAAATATGAATTAAAATTTGTATACCTAATAGAGATAAGAAAATTGAATAGATATTAAAAGGAAAAACTCAAAAAGTAATTTTTAATCTGAGACTGAAAGTAATATCATATAGTATTTTATATCAATTATTATTATTTTTAATATATATTTGTAAGAAAAATTCAAAATGTCTTTTCTTTATATTTTTTTAATCTTCATGAATATGTGTCTCCTTTGAAAGTAAAGGATCTTTTTTACTAATTTATTAAAATGTTAATTATAAAAAGAACAAATCTTCAAAAATATAGTGGATTATAGTTTTAAAATGTATTGAAATTAATAAATGGATGAAATAAATTTGTGGGACACTTTATAACTGATTATCATAACTTTTGAATCAGATAGGATGATTATATATATATATATATATATATATATATATATATATATATATATATATATATATATATATATATATATAT
>NC_028354.1:18160335-18173052 GCF_000741045.1 Vigna radiata var. radiata | reverse complement strand
TATGCTAAAGCTATCAAAATAAACAACCATGCTTCAAAAATTATTCTTCGTTACCTATTATCTTTTTTATTACAACAAAAAAATCAAATGGAATTATCCTAATTTTGAACAAAACATCAATCCATGTTTAATTCGAATCTAAATTCAAATTGGATTTCGAATTTTTAATTTCTATTTTTTTTTCTTAAAGTATTAATTTTAGTAGTCGACTCGCTTTTTTCAAATTGTTTTTCGTTAGTAAGAAAAGGTAACGAAGATAAAATACGAGCTAACAAATTACGATGTCGCCAGTTGTTATATGTGGGTGAGGGAGAGTATGAAGACGAGAGAGAAACAAATTGGAGGAGTGAGGAAGGTGGAATAGCCTTAGGCAAAGGTTTCTGATTTTTTTTTTCAATTGGGGGAACGTGAGTAAAGGTTTGGGGTTTCTTTTTTTAGTGTTGAAAATGAAAATTATTTAAATATCCTTGATCTTAAAACTTAGAATCCATGATAAATGAGGGTATTTTTGTCTACTATAATCCGGTACATACCAACTGAAAAACAGACATACGCGTATTAACAAACCCCATTTATATATATATATATATATATAATCAATATTGAATTGAAAAGACGATGTGAGAGAGCATAAGAGAGAATGGTGGTAGGTAGCATTATGTGTGGAAAATTGATGCGCTACAGAGAGGTAGAAGGTCAGAGAGAAAACGTTTCTGTTTCTCTGGTTTGAACAGCAACAAAAGAAGCCATGAAAGTGGTAGATGTATTCAACGTAGCTCCAACTTCAGAATCGAAAGAGTTACCAACTCAATCAACGCTTCCACTCACCTTCTTTGACATATTATGGCTAAGGCTGCCTCCTGTTGAACGTATCTTCTTCTATCAATTTCCTCATCCTACTCTTCTCTTCTTCGATACCCTTCTTCCCAAACTCAAACACTCTCTCTCTCTCGCACTTGCTCACTTTTTCCCTCTCGCCGGACACCTCACTTGGCCCCTTCACTCCCAAATCCCCATCCTCACTTACAAATCCGGTGACACTGTTTCCCTTACTGTAGCTGAATCTGATGCTGATTTCGACCATCTAGCAGGCACGGATCTTGCTGAGGCTAGAGAAATCCACCACCTTTTACCCCACTTGACCATATCCCACGATCAAGCAAACGTTCTAGCCTTGCAAGTCACTCTATTTCCAAACTCTGGATTTTCCATAGGAATAACCTCGCACCATGCAGTTCTAGATGGCAAGACTTCAACCTCGTTTATCAAAGCCTGGGCTTATCTTTGCAGAGATCAACCACAATCAACTTTTTCTCTTCCACCTGAACTTTCTCCGTTTTTTGGCAGGGAGGTAGTCCAAGACCCCAATCATTTAGAAAAAGAATTTATCAGCGATTGGTTAAGACAGGGTGGACCCAACAACAGAAGCCTCGTAGTTTGTGATCTGCAAGTCCCAGACGATGCAACCAGAGGCGTGTTTCATCTCGGTCGTTCAGATATTGAAAAGCTGAAGCAGATTGTGGTGTCCAAGAAGAAAGGGAACAGCAGCAACCTCCGCATGTCAACATTTGTGTTATCCGTTGGTTATGCTTGGGTTTGCAGGGTGAGAGCAGAGGAAACAAAAAACAAAATGGTAACGTTGGCTTTGAACTTTGACTGCAGGAATCGTTTGGAGCCGCCAGTTCCCGCAACGTATTTTGGGAACTGTGTAGGGGCGAAGCTTGCAACTGCTGAAACAAAGGAGATATTGGGGGAGGATGGACTCATTGTGGCAGTGGATGTACTGAATGAGAGTTTGGAAACTCTGAAGGAGGGAGCGCTGAGCGGGGCGGAAAATTGGTCAAAGTGGTTGCTTGAAGGTTTCAAAATTGATACGAAGATAGTTGGCGTTGCTGGGTCACCGAGGTTTGATGCTTATAGTAATGACTTTGGTTGGGGAAGACCAAAGAAGGTTGAGATGGTTTCTATAGACAGAACTGGCGCATTTTGTTTATCAGATAGCAGAAATGGTGATGGGGTTGAGATAGGTTTTGTGTCCACCAAAGAAGCAATGCACACTTTTGCGTCTCTCTTTCTCAATGGCCTTCTCCAATCTTGACTTTTCTCTACTTTCTCATGAATCAAAGTTTGCCAAAGCAAAATAAGAATCTTTCACTTCATTTATTTTCCCAATTAGTCGCTTTACTTTTGAATAATTGGATACCAAGTTCTACCTGTAATTTTCCTATTGTAAGTTTTTTTTGTTTTTTTTATCACCATAGTTGTTATACCTTGTGTTTCAGCATTTAGAATCCATAATTATACCTTAGCTTAGAAATTCAAATTTAAGTGAAAGTCTCACCTTAGATTAAAAAGCGAAAGTATAAAAGTAAAAGATTCATTAATTTTTTATCTTAAGATTTTAGTTAGAGAATGATATCAATTTTTTATATGATTGGGTTCAGTTCTTATTGGTGTTTGTATTTCCTTAGGAAATTTTGATATGCAAGATCGAAAACTATACCTTCATATTCTGTTAAGGACATTCTAACACTTAGGTCAATTTTCTACAACTAATATATTATACTATGAGCATGTTTTACCTTATTAATTATCATATGATTTTCTTGATGTATAAGATATTAATCGATTAGTGATATTGATATTGATTTTGATATTACATTAACCACTTATTTTGAAATTACGTTGACCAGTCGATTCATATAATAAATTTTGTTTTCTCAATATAATCAATATTTTTAAGATATTGCATTATTGTTTTGTGTGCTAACAATTGAATTAGGTTTATTTTTTAAATACTATTATTTAGTTTACAAGATAATCTTGAATCTAATTCAATTTTATAAATTTAACTTTTAAATAAAATTTGTATTTATTTTAAATTCTTAATTTTTAACAATCAAAATTGTTTCAATTGAATAAAGAAAATGATCTTTTTGTCCTTAATATCAATATTGATCTTCATGTAGAAAATTATGCACCACATATGCAGAGAATTATTTCGTCCTCTCTTTTCTTGATGTTGTGTTTTCAATTGGACAAATGTAACGTGAGGAATATATCCATTTTAACGTTTGTGTTAATGTTTGTGTCAAAGAAGAATGGTAATATTCAAGACGCAAAGTTTTCTACCTGAAAAAGAACATTACAATACGTTGACGGGATTTATTGGATGCCAGATTTAAGTAGGAAAGCTATTCGTTTATATAATTCAGTTCAATGAATTACGGAAGATTGATGAGATATTTTTTAGAATAGCATCAAAATTGCATATTTTATAAAAATAATCATTTTTTGATAAAAAGATAATTGGGAAAATAAATAAAAAAGTAATAAACAGAATAATTTAAAACTAACTTCGGTAAATTCAATACTTTCTACTTATCCTGCACTCTATTTTTTTTTTTTAAATTCATATAAATCATCACATATCATTTAAACCAAAATAAATAATCTTTTCAAACAATCTTAAATGAATCTCTACTAACCCGTGCCAAATAATTTAGGATGTTTATAAATATAAGAAAGCATACCTCTAAACCTTAGATGTATTACATTTAACAACTAAAATGCATTCATTATAAATAACTTTTAGAATTGTTTTTTAAAATTCATGCATTGTATTTGTTCATGAATAAAATTAAGTTCTAAAGTATTCATTATCATATTAAACGTGTTAAAATCGAGAAAGATGGTTAATAATATATTTAAATTATTTATTTCGAACCATAAAAGGCGTTGACTAAAAAAAATGTAAACAAAAAATAATATAGCAAAGATGGATCTACACTTTTTTAGTAGTATTGCATTTACATGTCCGCGTATTTTGTTTTCTTATAATTAATAATTTTTAGGTATATTTATTCTATTACATGTATTTTAAATGTACGTTTATTCAGTTTTAGAATATTATTTATTATTTTTGATAAACTATTTATTGAATTTAAAAGTAATAGTGATTTTAAAAATAACATTTGATTAATTTTATTAAAAGTTAAAAGTGATATTGGAGATAAAGTTTTATATTAATCAGGTTTCATTATATAAGAATCATATTCTTTTTAAGAAAAAAATTCTAAACCTTTTTTCTATTTTCTTTTTATATCTTTGACTTCAACCTTCATTTGATTGATGGACAGAGTATGTTATAGGAGTTCCGAAAAAAGAGTGCTACAAATCATATGGTCATAATTTTAAATAGAATAAGTTCATCTTTTATTTCTTTTTTTATTTTTTTTTTACTTGAATGAATTTGAGAGAGAGTAATTGAAAGGATTTGAGAGGATTTGAAAATATTTTTTTTTTGTTTATTTGAATAGATTTGGAGGTAAGTGAGAGTAGACTTAGAAGTAAAATTTTTGAGAATTAGTATAGGATTTAATTTATATGACAGATTAAAAAAATTTACTTCCAAATTCATTCTCACTTATCTTCAAATCTATTCAAATAAACAACAAAAGAATTTATCATCAAATCCTCTCAAATTCTCTCAATTACTCTCCCTCAAATCCACTTAAGTGAAATACCTTAAATGTGTTGCATGAAGAGTTGTTCGACTTATATGCGAGGTTCAAGGGTTCAAGATGAAGCTTCAATCGATTAAGATTGTTAAAGTGCAATCAGATTGATGGTTTGAGATTTTATGTATAGATATTGTATTATGTGCCTAAAGGTCTAGAGGGACTAGGAGGTGAGTTGTTATGTGTAGCTTTTCCTTCACCAACACATGGACCTGGTTTTTTGGTCCACATGCTTTGCGGCCATAAACTTAAGAAATTATTATGTTGAAAACAGATTATTATTACATTGTTGTTACTGTAATTAGAGTAGTAATATTATTACATTATTAATATTTTAATTATCATAAGAATTAAACAATGATGTAAAAAATACAACGTCAACAAAGTAGAATTAAGATTTGACTTTAATATGCTGTCTTATAAAAATCAATATCTTCTGTGTAATCCTAATGCTCTTGAATATTTAAGATGTGTTATTGATAGTTCACTCTATGAAATAACATGGATTTTTTCTAGTTCTACTTTGTTATCATAAAATTTTCTATTTCATCATTGTAGTGTAATTGTTGCGTATAGACAATTCCTCTATCGTGATTAAAAATAATTATTTTAATTTATTAAATTACAACTTTTTTATATTTGAAAAATTAATTTTAATCAATTAATGCTAATTTTTTACTCTTCATAAATATTTTTACAATTATATATAAACATTAACAATTATCATTTTATATTACTTTAATAATTAAGAACATTTTAATAATTTTTAATTTCTACCAATTAAATAATTTTTTTTTATATGTCACATCAATCAAATTCTATACTAACTTTTACAAATTTTATTTCTAAATAAAGTCTCATTCATTTCAAAATTTATTTAAATAAACAATAATTAATTCATATTAAAATCTTTTCAAATACACGCCATCACTTTCCACGTATCCTTCTTGCAAAGTAAAGTAAACACAAGGATGAAAGCTGAGTGAGAGAAAATATTCTTATTCAATAAAAAAAATCATACAAATCACAATTAACAATCATAAAAAAGAAGTAATTAACGATCATAAAAAAACAACAGAATTTTAACACATTACAATTATGAATTATAAAGTTCTTGGCTGACACGTGACTTCTTATTGATTTCCTATAGCAAACAACCGGTTGTGATTTGGAGAGAAAAATGTTACTGGGACCACCATTCAAATCACTCATCTGACAATCCTTCAAGAAACAAGGTGGCGAATAGTTCCATCATTGTTCTCTTCAGAACAATTCCAACTTCAACACCGCCTTTGTCATCTCTCCAATTGTTATGGCTCTATCCACCGATGTTATCTCCACCTTTGAAGGCTTTCCCTAACCAAAATCATTCTCATAAACCCCAAAACGGTTAGACCCTGCAATTCCTAACACTTCAACTCCCTGTTTTGCCAAAGCTGCATATAGAGGAGCAAGATCATCTCCTTCATGAAAAACACCCTTATCTAATATCTCTTTCATTTTAGGTTTAATAGGTTTGTAGGTCTCTATTTTTGGAAGTTTGTTTCAATTAGGTCCTCCAATTTTGGAAGTGATCAATTAGGTCTCTAATTGTGTCAATTTCATTCAATAGAACCCTTTCCGTTAAAAGCAAATAACGCCGTGAAATTTAGCAACAGGTGGCACTATGACGTTTCCAGGTGGCTGAGTTTTAAGTGCATAGGTGGATTAAAAGATTTTAAAATTATTGGCAAATAAATTAATAAATGAAAATAAATAAGAAAAAGAAATTAGTTTACAGATTAAAACATTGTTTCCTATTTTGGAGTCATTGGTCGTGTCTGAGAAATTGGGGAAAGCTGCAAGTTAGGGTTCGTTGGTGGAAATGGCATTGTGCTTGCATTTGCGAAGTTAGGGTTCGTTGCCTGAGAAATTATTTTGACATAAGCTTTCGTCCTTGTAGTTCTGCGACGCGGGTGGGTCTAGGGGTTGTGGTTGTTGTTGTTCAAAGACAATGTCGAAGGAATACTCTTGGTATTCATCGAGTTGTAGTGCGAGGCGAAAGGAAAATGGTATGTCTTCACCGATCTGCTACTGTGGTCATAATTGTGTGGTGAGAACTGCCAAAACTCCGAAGAATCATGGCAAATAATTTTGGGGATCCTCCAAGTATAAGGTATGTTTGATTCAAGTCAACCTAATTAAGTTGTGGTACAGTTTGTGAGAAGGTGGTACTCCCTAATTAAGTTGAATGTTGTCTTTACAGAATGGCGGTGAAGAAAGTGGTTGCAGCTTCTTCAAATGGTGCAATGATATTGGTGATGACGAAAGGGGTAGCTTCTTCAATAGTGAAGGAAACAGAGAAACTCTGGTGAACAGTGAAGACATGGATAGTACTAGGAAAATGATAGTGAATTCACAAAAATCAGTTTTCATTGTTCAAAATTGGATGAAGGTGCTGATAGTTTTAGTTTTAATAGAGATAGTTTTAGTTTCAATGTTGATGATGAAGGGATGAATTCTTGTAACTTTGTTGTAGGTTTGGTCTGTTGTAATCAAATTAATGAAATGAATGAAATGGAAGAGTTGTTATAAATCCAGTCTACTCTTGAGTTGATATTACTGTTTGTTGCATGTTTCAATGCCCTTTTTATGCATAAATAATTTTCCAGTCACAAAACATGTTTCCAGAGGTATGATCATTTCAGATAGGACAAAACATGGCTGAACCTTTCTTAATTCAGCATTGATCATTTCATATTGAAGTAGAAACATAGCATGAGAACATGGACACAGATTTTAACAGCCAATACCAAACTTAACTGATCATTTAAGTAATCACACACTACTTAGACAAGGAAATAAAACATAGTCAAACATAACTTATGAAAGTGCATATAAAACATTTAAAACTAGAGAAGCTTAGTTTGATGGGAAGGCAAAACTGAGGAAGTCCTCATCCTCACAGTGGAAGTTGTTGGACTCCATAAGAAATTCAATTTCCCCCACTGTTGAATTTCAGAAGAAAAGCCAATCTGATGAGCTTAGCAAGCTCAGGAACATGGTCATGATGCTCTTGCAAAACACCCTCGATATGGCTTCTGAAAAATATGTAGCATATTTTAGCAGATTTGCATCTTCACTTTGCTAGTTCATTTAGGTGAAAAACTTGGAGCTTTGTCTTTGCCACCGTACCATTCTGTTTGCCTTTTTGATAATTTTGTCCCCTGATGATAAAGACAAAGTGTAACTTGCAGTGACTGCACCCTATGTCTCAAAGAAACTAACTTTCAGCAGATCTTGAACAGCTTCAAGTCTCTTGCTTGGTTCCATTTTAAGACTAGAAGAAGAAAGGAAACCAAGAATAAGCTTAGCCAACACCTTCACATTACAAATATGACCAGGATCAACTTTTTTGAGTTCAACACCATCGATCAAGGATGACTCTTCCATGCTAATAGATTCAGAGATATTTCCAGAGGTCACAACCACCATCATCATCACTACCATGCATGACAGTTCAACTTCTTCTTCAGCTATATTATGTGGAACATTTTCTAACATATGTATGATCTCAGGTTTAGACACTGTGTGAACAACAAATAAATGCACTTTTCCATTTAGCCTAGCTAAGGTCATCATTTGCAAGGCTCCTCTATCATCCGTCAAAGCCTCCAACTTATCATCTAACACAGAACCTCCCCCCACAGAATACCATAATTCCTTAAAGCCATCATATCCAAATCCTTTTACTACACTCACTATAATAAAGTAACTCCACACGTCTGGGTCAAAAGCCAGACTTGTACTTTCCCCATGATACCTAAGTGGACCATCCTTTATGAACTGACCTCCATGGTGGAAAACTACTTCAAAATGATCCTCCATGTAATACACTATAACAGTATATATCCTATAAAATAATAAGATGACAACGACAACAAAAAATATATAAAATTAGAAGCAGGACAACGAAAAACATGGACCAACTACAACATAACTTACACAAAACAAAAAGCACAAGAAACAAACATGGGGGACCACATTGCACAACCAATATAAAGCACAACAACAATTAGTGTCTACTATGACATTTCAAACATGGGGGACCACTTTCAAAAGTCAAATACTGTTGAAGAACATATATAACACACTACCACACCACTTCGAACATGGGGGACTACGACTGATAATGCATCATTGTCAAAAATATACAAAGTAAGTAAAGATATTACTAACCTGGACACGTGCTACACCTCCAACGATCTTCACGAAACTCTCTTCCACGTGATTATGCAACAACCTTCGCGAAACTCTCTTCCACGTGCTACACTGCCAAATATTACCTGCTTCAAGACAAAACCACCGATAGATCACTACAATAATATGGAACGAACCCTAACTTCTCACGCAAAAACGATGCTCACCAAAATTCAGCAAATTGAAGAATCCGGGCAACGAAACGAACCCTAACTTGTAGTTTTCCCTAATTTCTCAGACACGACTAATGACCCCAAAATAGGAAACAATGTTTTAATCTATAAACTATTTTCTTTTTTTTATTTTCATTTATTAATTTATTTGCCAATAATTTTAAAATATTTTAATCCACATATGCACTTAAAACTCAGCCACCTGGAAACGTCAGAGTGCCACCTGTTGTTAAACTTCACGACATTATTTGCTTTTAACGGAAAGGGTTCTATTGAATGAAATTGACACAATTAGGGACGTAATTGATCATTTCCAAAATTAGAGGACCTAATTGAAACAAACCTCCAAAAAAAATAGACCTACGAACCTATTAAACCTTTATTTTACTATGAATACTTTTCGCAATAATAACAAACCCTTCTTTCTCTATAAATACTGATGGCTTACCATCCACCAAATTGCCCCATACACAGTTCCCGAAGTAGTTTTTAGGAATCAAAGGCTCCATCCTGGCCCTACAATCCACAGTGAGCAAACTTATTTTTCTCCTTTTCAATTCCATGCCAGGCTTTGGCAATCCACAGTGAACCCATAAGCAAACTTATTTTTCTCCTTTTTCAAATCCATAAAGATTTAACGATTTAAATTTTAATTTTTGCATTAGTTTGGTATTCGTCAAGTTATTTTCCTTACTGAAATATAAGATTTTAAATGGACTTATAACGGCTGCAACATATTTTTCTTGTTATATATATATATATATATATATATATATATATATATATTCAAGTTATTATTTATAATTATGAGTCTTGATATACTTTAATTTCTTTTAGAATATACTTCTTATATCTCGATACTTTAATTTAAGTGACTAAGGTTTTAAAGGAAACCTAAATAAAACATTGTATAGCTTTTAATGATTCATTAGTCTTATCGTATATTATTGAGTGATTTATATTTATTTCAATGATTTCCTTTTGTCTATGTAAGGCGATAGGTGAATACGAGTTCTGTTACTTTTCATTTTTCAAAAGGGTACATATATCTCACCAAGGGTTTCTGACTTGTGCTGAGTATTGTGCTCGGTGAATGGATATTACTCACCAATGTTTTTACTCATAAATCCTTGAAAAACTAAGGAGATATGTCAAAAGCAGTGTGAGGACAACTCTTATCTGCAGTCCATATGAGGGACTGATTTTGTTATATATTTATTAGATGTGTGTGAAGAAGAAAAACCGAGATAAATCCAATTGTTACGTGTGAGAGATGAGAAGCAAGTAGTTTCCGAAGTTACACATAGAGATAGGATGATCTTATTAATACGCTAATAATATTATTAAATGTTCAAAGTGTGTAAGTAAATTATCTGTAACTTATGTTTTTTTGTATTCAGTTAGCTCACCTACTTGTGTGTCTATGATGATCGTATAACTCGTGTTGTTATACGGGAGTAGATGATGTTTTAGGTAAAACTGGAGATATTTAGTGCGAAGATACGTTGGAAAACACTCTTTGAGACTTTTAAATATGTATTTTAAATTATGAAATGTTGTGGTTTGTAATTTTAAACTACTTTTAAGATTTGGTTTGTAATACAATAATTACTCTTACTCTTGAAAACTTTTAAGTTATTATTGTATAATATTAATAAATGTTGTGGTTTTAAATGAATACGTATATACAAGAAATGTGCAAATTACCGAAGGCTTACTACCGACAGCTTTTGGTCCTTCGGTAAATTTGATTTATCGAAGGGCACGTGAAATGGTGATTATGGACGGCTTATGACCATCGGTAAATGGAACTGAATTTATCGAAGGCTTTTGACCGTCGATATAGGCATGGACTTAATGAAATCAGATTTGGGATTTCCCTCTCCCATTCTGCCAAATTGTTTTTGCGCAAGAATAGTGTTCCTCTCTCCCTCCCTAAGCATCTGAGAGTCCTCTCTCCCTCTCCAATTCCACCTTTCCCCCAAACATTAATCCCTTTTTTCTTCGATCAATGTGTCAACATGAGGAGAGTGTCGGTGAGGAGGGTCGTCATTCAGGAAGGAGGGCGACGAGAGTACCGAAGGTGCCTCTTGACGAGGTTGTGAGGAGGTTCCTATCGCGGAGTGAGAAGGTTGCTGTCACGGCTGGAGGATGTTGTTGTCGCCGTGTGACGACGGTGCTGTGGCGACGTGACCAGGCTTCGACTATCACAGAGTGAGGGTATCACAGGGTTTTGTGACAAAAGGACTCGCTGCAAAGGGCTTCGACTATTGCGAGGGGATCACAGCAAAGGGGTGTCGCTATTGTAGAGGCGAGTTCTGTATTTTGGGAATGATAGAAATATTGTGTATGAAGAGGCTGATGATGAATTTGATGTCATATTTTATTTTTCTCGTAATGAAATCAATTGTTGTTAAATCTGTATTCGATCGTCATTTGCTAAAATTGAGTGTATATTTACTTTGTAATATGTGTGATGATAACTATATTGTTTAGTTGTTATTGTGTGATTTTCCGTGCTTGAGTAATAGGTTAACGTGATATTTGACTAGGAATTATTGAAACCACGGACTATTATGTTCATTTTCGGCTGAACGCTATTTTTTATTTTTTATTGTATTCCAAGGTGTGTTTCATGTGTATTGAAGTCCTGGACATTTGATTCAATTATGTTTGGTTATTAGAATGAATATTGTACCATTCTTTTTCTTCACAAGTCATGTACTGTTTGGGTCAAATGGTGGCCGTACCTCACACTTAAACTATTGTCTTATGGAACCATTTTTACTCATTGAAATCTTATTCTTTTGAGTCAAGCCTGCTGGTTGAGGCAGTTTCAGTGTAGTGGGACTCATGAACCATGATGTGTCCGTTAATGCATCTTGATTCACCAGGAAATGGGACTGTTAAATTGTTGCACATTTTGTTTCCTTTAGCCATTTATTTACCTTCTTCATGTCTATCATTTAATAAGAAAACCAAAGAGAGTTTTAGTCGCAAATGCACAAGACATTTTGGTTGTGATGAAAAAATGACATGTTCCATTCCAGTGTTGAATCACTCATCTGACAATCCTGTACGAAACAAAGTAGCAAAAAGATCCATCACTGGTCTCTTCAAAACAATTCCAATTTCAACACCGCCTTTCGCATCTCTGTTTTCTGCCAATCCAATTGTTAGGGCTCTATCCACCGATGCTATCTCCACCTTTGAAGGCTTCCCCCAACCAAAATCATTCCCATAAACCCCAAAACGGTTAGACCCTACAATTCCTAACCTTTCAACTCCCTCTTTTGCCAAAGCTGCATATCTAGGACCCGCATTAACTATCACATGAAAAACACCCTTATCTACCATCTCTTTTATTTTACCATGAGTACTTTTGGCAATAATAACCAACCCTTCTTCCTCTAGAAATGCAGATGGCTTAGCATCCACCAAACTCCCCCACACACAATTCCCAAAGTAGTTTTCAGGAATTGGAGGCTCCAACCTGGCCCTCCAATCCATAGGGAACCCACTGACAAACTTATTTTTCTCCTTTTCAACTCCGTGCCAGGCCTTGGCAATGCAAACAAAAGTATAAGCGCAAGTTAGAACAAAAGTCGACAATTTGGTTGGTTTTGAAGAAACCGTTGAGTTTGAGTCTGATTCTGCTTCAACTATGTCTACACTGTCCCACTTGGACAGCACCCTATTCTTTAATCTCTCCAAATCTGCTCCCGTGAGCACGAATGTCCCTCGAACATGATCTTCCAATCTTGGAGGGAAAGGTAGAAGCTTCA
>NC_028354.1:18151147-18159830 GCF_000741045.1 Vigna radiata var. radiata | reverse complement strand
GCGAGAGGGGAAAAGTGTTGGAGGGTGTGAGAGAGTGAAGTTTTGAGCTTTGGAACAACTTGGGTGAAGAAAACGGATGGGTTTGAATGGGTTACTGGGAGGGAATAGAAGAAGATGCGTTCTACAGGATGGAACCTGAGCCAGAGCAAGTCGAAGAATACGAAAGGGAGGGATATTTGGGGCGCAGAGGGAGGAGCAACAGTGCACTGTTCATGGATTTTGATGTTGTGGAAAGCCATGCGAAGAAAGTACAGAGTGTATGTTTCTTTCCAGGAAAATGGATGAAACAAAGGTCACGCTTTTGTTTTAGTGATGGAGGATGCCTGTTGAGGTGAATATATGTATCATAAACAAGTGAGGTGACCTCGAGTTGCATGAGCCTAAGCTGACGTGACGTGACATGACCACGAGTACACACGAGTTCTTTACATTATTTATTTTTATAATATTTATTTTTATTTTGTATATTAAAATAATAAAATAATGAAATTATTACGTAGTAGATATGATGAAAATTAGGTTACATTGATGTTATTATTATCATTAAAATAATGTAGTAAATTTAAGTAATATAACAATAATTTTAGTTTTAAATATAATAAATGAAATTGATATATTGTTAATTGATTTTAACAATTAAATAGTTTAAAAGATTATATGAAAAAAGTAATAGTTTTCATTTATATGAAAAAATAATATAATAATGAAATTTTTATTTAATGAAATATAATGAAAAGGTTATGGTAATTATTGACAGTAAATAGTAGCATGAATGAGTGATTATTGACATTTAATTTTATTATAGTAAAAATTTGAAATTAGGCTAGATTGTTGGAAATATTAAATATATTTGAGATGAAAATATTTTCAATCAATTATATAATAAATAGTCTAATTGGATTATTACTTGGAATTTGGAATGCCCGTTTAAGTAACTGACTCATTTTGATTGTGGACTAACTTAAGAGTTACTTTAAATTAAGCCTAGCACGATTAGGGATTGTTTATTGATAAACTAAAACAAAACCTAGACATTGAATTTAACAAAAGCAGAGAAACTTACCTATAAAGAGTGTGAGAAAAAGTGGAGCGATAAAGTAGAAATTAAAGCGACTACATGAAAAGAGATTATATCAAATTTAAAACTACCAAGTCAAGAAAACTAGTTAATAAGTGAAAAAGTTTGGCAAGAAGGGTTTCATAGTCTTTATATCTCGAACACTTTGACTCAAATTTGGGAGGCTCTATACCATTTCGTAAGTCTGAAGACCAACCCGATACTTGAAGATGAATAAAACGTTCAAAGGTCTATCCAAAACCTATAAACCTACAAATTAGACCCCAGACTTATAAGAAATATGTAAAAAATAAAGAAAATAATTTATATTTATCATTTCTTTTGTATTTTATAATAGAAATATTGTTTTCCAAAGATACATTAGTAACTAATTTATTTATTAATAAAAAGTTACACGAGTTTAAGACATTTGGATTTTCTTATTCATGAAGCATTGTTATTCACTTTGAGTTAAATCATTCCATCTTAATATTTATTCTCCAATTAGGACATTATTCTTTTACTAGAACTGTCATATAAAAAATTATGTATAACATGTGAACCTAGAAATTAAAGTATTAGAATTTATAGGTGTATTAAAATAATGTAACTGAGTATTATATTTTAAAATAAATCTTTAATATAAATAGAAGTTCTTAAATTCGTCTCATTACTTAAAATATAATTCATCCTTTTAAAACTATTCCTCTCAGTTCTCTGTACCTTCTGTCTAACTTTTCTAACTTCTCAATCATTTATTTGACAATCAGGAGGTACCCAGGAGATCACAGCAAGATAATCTCCATATCTATCTAATTTGTTTCTACAATAGAACAAGTAAGTTTTCGTTCCTTTTTACTTTTTGTCTTTTTGCTCGAGTTCATGCATGGAGTTTTCCATCGCATGTACATTTCAATATGTCTTCTTAGATCATTGTCAATCAGAGGTCCTAAACGCTCTCCTTATTTCTATTTTTGATGTCTAGTAGGTGTATTTATAGTTCCTTAAGTAGAAAGTAACGAGAGTGCGATTCTAGAGCTTGATAGGCAATCTTGTAAGGTAAGGGAAACTAAAATTATTTTATAATCTAGTTGTTGTGTATGAAATAATATTTTGTAATTCATGAATCTGATGCATGTTGGTAATTTAGTTAAAATGATTTTATTGAGTTTAGAGTATTTTTTTTAATGATGATTATTGGTTGAATGAGGTTGTTATGTCCTACTGATTTTATTGATAAATGATCTTTATTTTGAATGTTGTTATTAAGTTGTTAGTAGTATCAATTGAGTTGTCAGGTTGAGATGAGATAGTTTGGTTTAGGTTGTAAGTCTTTATTTTAACAAAAAGAGAGGTTTTGATGGATGTTATTATGAAAAACAAGTTGGATGAAGAAAACAAAGGTTTAGGACCAACTTTTAAGTCATTTAAGACTTGTTGAAGTTGTAAAACCAGTAAAATCTAGTGTGGACCTTAATACAGGACTAGTGAGTGGGTGGGTAATTGCATGTTTTTGGTCCGAATAAGGGAGGTTGAGTGGTGAATTTCTAGAGGAGCAGTTTTGGAGAGAAGTCTGATGTTTGAGGTTGATGTTTTGTTCAATTAAGACTTATTGGAGCGTTAAAACCAGTACAATGTGGTGCATTATGTAGCAGAGGAATTGTGAGGGTGTGGTTGCATGGTTTTATGCATAATTTACGGGTTTTAACTAGTGAGATTGCAAACTAGAAGGTGAGAGTTTATAATTTGTTATTGAGTCTATTAGGACTTATTCCAGCTGTCAGTTGTAGAAATTGGGTGTTGGAAGGTATAAAATTGAGTTTGGTATGGTTTAAGGTGTTAAGTTGGGTTGAAGTAGTCTTTTTTAGTTAGGGATCAGTTATAAGATATTTTAGGGTGTTTAGAAGGTCTTAGGAACCTTTCAAAGTTGTGCGAGAAGTGTACAAACTGATCTAAAAAGGGTTGGAGATTGCTGATAGCGCTTGGGCACTGATTCCAAGACGTTGGGTGCCACTTCCAGACGCACCAGCGTTGAGCACCAGCCCCTTGGTGCTGAGCGCCCATTTCCGGTGGCTAGGGCACTAAGCGCCATCCCCTGGGCACTTGAGCGCCCTTTGTGTAGGTTTTTGGTGTTTCTTTTCTATGTTGTCCTGTAATATGTGATACACTGTTTGGGGTTTCTGGGCACTTGAGTATCAGTCTGTGAGTTTTGGTTTAAGTGTTTTAGGCTGATGGTGATGTGTTTGAATGAATGCTTGAAGGTTTAATGCGATAACATGCAATTTTATATGGAATGTTGTGAAATGAAAATAAAGTTATGAATATGATTATGTATGAGATGTGATGATGATTTTCAAATAATATGTGAGGTGTGAATTTCAAGTATCATGTGAGAAAGGAATCACAAGGAGAAATATCCTAAGTTGGTTATGTTGTGTTATGTATTGAAGTAGGGGCTATTGGGTTGGGGAATGATCCTGACACTCTCAATAACCTCATCTCAAGTGGAGATGAATGATTATGTCGCGGAGAGTACAAGAGGTCCTAGTATATGGTCATTGGTTTTGGCCATAGATATTTGACAAATTAACCTTGGTGTATGACATTATTGGTGATGGTTGAGGTTGTGATTATTATTTCTGAGCGGGTTGCTCCACCATACACAGGTGCAAGTTCCCCATGAGTCTGACATCAATGCATCTATCCGGACAGTAAAAGTTTTAAAGTGGAAGGGATTAGTTTCAAATGGATTGATTTATAATATGCATGTATATTGTTGTTGTTTTAAATTGTATCTATAATCTTTTGATACTTTAGCTTACCATTGTTTTTGTATTGTCTGTCTTTGGATATGTTTATCTTTTGCAATGATCATCTTAATTATGTGAGTTTAGGTGGTATCACTAGTAAAAAAACGCTATTTAAACACGCATAACAAGTTTCTGTTTAGGTGAAACCGAAACCTATTAAAACGCGGTGGCATTTTTGTAGTTTAGTTGAACTTATATGCCTCGGTTCAAAGGGAACCAAAACATATATAAGCTTTATTACCTCGTTTAAAGCATACAACTGATGCCTAACAACCTGCAATTCCACTTACCCCTCTGCACATCAAAGTTTTCAGCTTTTCGAGCCTGGCCTACTGCTTCGGTTTGCCCAGAGCCGGTGTGAAAACATGTTTATGCCTCAGTTTAGCTGTTAACCGAGGCGTATAAGCACTGATTCCTTTGTGAACCGAGGCATATAGTGGTCTACTGGCTTGGTTAAGTGAAGAACCGAGGTAGTATTGCTTCCAGGGGTTAAAAAATTTAAACTACTGTTCAATTTTCTTCTTCCTCGCTCATTGCTCTCACGCAGATTCTTTCTTCCTCCTTTATTATCGCACTCTTCTTCCTCCAATGCTCTCTCTCTCGCTTGCACAAGGTTTTTTTCGTGGCGTCAATTGCTAAGCGCTTTATCCTCATTCTGGCTTGACGGCTACCCGTTAAAATAATGCCACTCTCACTTTTCCAAACAATACCTTCGTTTGAATTTTCAATCTCTACTCTTTTACATTAAGTCGATTTTACTGTTTTTATAGTCTACTTAGTATTTTGCGCTGCAACTGAAATTTTCATTCCTTGTGATTTAAGAAACTTTGTAAAGGTTTATACTTTGCGAAAAAGATTTAAAAAAGACTCTGATTTTGAAACCTCACCAATTCACCTCCCCTCTCTTGGTGTTTAAACGAAGCCTACCTGTTTTCCGACACATTCTCCTCATGTTACAGTATATGAATCCCTGCTTTATTCACCCTCTTCTGCCTTGGAACCCTTCATGTATGATTTATGAGATGCTCTTCGTTTGCTTGTTTTTGAACCCTCTTCTTTTGAATGCTATGGGGGCTCAAAGAAATTACCTATTTCGTTGAATAGAGGTTTTTGCTATGCTTTTAAGGCCCAACAAGGATCACAAAATCAGAATCTACTGGAAATTCTACCATTACGCCATTAGATACGCCACCATAATCATCAATATCATCAACATATTTAAAGGGTTTGAGGAATTGAAGGTTTCCGCAGTGGATTGCTACAATGACTGGAAGCATGCTTACATTGGCATTATTGCAGCTTTAGGTGGTATGTTGTGCTTTTGGAGGCTTAAAACCACTCTACTGCCTCAGTTCAGGTTCTAACCGAGGCAGCAAAGTCTGAGATACTACCTCGGTTCAGAAGCAACCGAGGCGTAAAGTCCCATGAAAAAAAGATAAAAAAATAAAAAAAGCTACTGCTTCGGTTACCATTGAACCGAGGCAAAATCATACTCTTTTTTACCTCAGTTCACAACCTTTGCCTCACATGTATATGTCTCGATTCAGGAACCGCTGCCTATGGGCGAAAGTAACGCTGTCGTTTCCCTTGACTGCACCAATATGTATCTATGGAGCAAGTGCTAGTTGGTAGCGGAGCTAAAGCTTAATATAAAAAGTTCCAACCTTTTGTTTTGTTTGTAACGTTTATCTTACTCTTTAGGCTTAGTACAATATGTATTCTTCAAGTATAAATTATTTATGAATATTTGTAATGAGAATTTTAAATGTTTTTTCTCGAATTAACTTATGTGTAATATTAAGGATGTGATTTAAATTGAAATTTTAGAATATTACACTTGTTCAGTTTTCTTAATTATAAATGTATTTATATAAAAATTATATATATATATATATATATATATATATATATATTTTGAAAAATATATACTGTGAGATATAATTAATTTATTTTAATATTGTGAAAATATGTCAATTATCTTGCACATGCTTATCTATATTTATTTCTATATTTTTAGAACCTTCATGTTATTTTGGTAAACGTTCCAGAAGTTTGTAAGAATATTATAATGGGTGTTTCTATAATGATTAGTTTTAATGAATAAGTGTGTGTATAGTAGGCTTAGTTTTAAAACGTTATATTGATAGTACAACATAAGTTTTAAACAAATATATGATATAGAGAGGGGAAAAGGAGAAAGAGAGAAAGAAAGAAAAAACTAAAATTTAACCGACATGTGATACAGCTTCTTATTTGAAAGATGAAGCTCCAAAATTAGGTTAATAAATATGATATACGGATATTTTAAAACTAATTTATATTATGTGGAGGAGTTACTTACAAATATCAACTAAAAAGAAAAGAAGTTATTAATACAAAAATTGTATACGTACACCTTCTCAACTTTTCTACAACTAATTTACATTATACAGGAGTTACTTATAAGTATGAACTTAAAATAAAAGTTATTAATACAAAAATTTGTATACGTACACTTTCCAACTTTTTTACAATTAATTTACATTATGTAAAGGAGTTACTTATAAACATCAACTTAAAAAAATATTAATACAAAAATTGTATACGTACATCTTCTTAACTTTTCTACGACTAATTACATTACGTGGAGGAGTTACTTACAAGTATCAATTTAAAAAAAAAATTAAGTTATTAATACAAAAATTGTATAGGTACACCTTTTCATCGTTTCTATGTCAAATGAGAAATTTCACATCATAATGAATACTCCACAATTTTCAACCATACTTAATTGGATGGAAACATTTTTCTGTATTAATTGAAACTTTATGACTTCTGCTTGTAAGGTACATTTGTAACAAATGTGATTTAACAAGCTGTATCGGAAATGAAATATAAATTAAGAAAATAAAAATAAATTTGGTTATTAAATTTTTCATTTTTAATAGAAAACATATATAAAGGAAGTATATAATAATTAATTATGTTATATATATAATTTAATTATGATTAAAGAAGTAAAGTATTTAAATATAGTTAATTACAATAATAAAAATCAATTATATTTACATATATTTCATTATTATTAATGTTTACATAATTGATTGGATTATAACTATAATTAATATTTGTAAAAATGTACCAAGTGTTAATTTTTTTTTATGATAATAAAATTAATTTAATAATTTTATTGTCAAAACAATGACATGGAAAATATACCAAAATATATTTTTCAATAAAAAAAAATTTATAACCATGAATCAACTCATTTTATTGATATGTACAGATTATTTTATCCTAACACATGTACTATTGCAAAAAATGTTACATAATATTTTGTAAGAGTTTTCCATATATAATTAATGCACATGTTGAAAAGTAAAACGAGAATCATGAAACACAATAATTTTAATTAGTATATTTAAATCATCTTAACTTTGATAGTTTAGAACTAATAGTTCTTTGTCTCGAATCTGTAGTTTTAAATTTTAGAATAAGTTTTTTTTATTAACATGACAAATGGATTTAATTTAAAGCCGACCGATTTCATTGGCCGACTAATCTCATTGGAGACTCGTTAAACGATCCAAATATTTTGGTGTGTAAAATGATTATTCGATATAATTTAAGTAAATTATTACAAAATGAGTTTATTTTGAAAAAAAAAATATTTCTCTTTTGTTTTATTAAACTTTTAACCAATAGAAACAGAAGAAGAAGAAGAGGATATTATTTTTACAGAAGAATCCTTTGGTACCCTTCATAATCCATCAAAATGAAAACCATAGATACAGATCTACAAACGTTGTGATTTGGAGAGAAAAATGTTACTGGGACCACCGTTTTATTCATAGAGAGAAATGATATATGATAAGTATAAATAAAAAAAGTATGGATATTTTTACTTCACTTTTTATATAATATAGTAATGCAGAAAGATAATATTTAGCTAAGTTAGACAATTAAAAAAACTAGTAGAAAGTAAATATATGATGGTGAAACTCAATGAGAATTTTTGTAGCAAATGAAGAAGACTTTTGATTTTCTGATAAAGAAGAAAGGGGGAAGTTTGTGAGCAGTTTGTTCAAATTCATATATGCCATGTTGAATCACTCATCTGACAATCCTCCACGAAACAAAGTGGCAAATAGTTCCATCACTGGTCTCTTCATAACAATCCCGACTTCAACACCGACTTTCTCATCTCTGTTATCTGCTAATCCAATTGTTAGGGCTCTATCCACCGATGCTATCTCCACTTTTAAAGGCTTTCCCCAACCAAAATCAATCCCATAAACTCCAAAACGGTTAGACCCCGCAGTTCCTAACACTTCAACTCCCTGTTTTGCCAAAGCTTCATATCGAGGAGCAATATCATCTGCTTCATGAAAAACACCCTTATCTAATATCTCTTTTATTTTACTATGAATACTTTTCGCAATAATAACAAACCCTTCTTTCTCTATAAATGCCGATGGCTTAGCAGCCACCAAATTGCCCCATACACAGTTCCCGAAGTAGTTTTCAGGAATTGGAGGCTCCATCCTGGCCCTGCAATCCACGGTGAACCCACAACCAAACTTATTTTTCTCATTTTCAACTCCGTTCCAGGCATTGGCAATGCAAACAAAAGTATAAGCGCAAGTTAGAACAAAAGTCGACAATTTGGTTGGTTTTGAAGAAACCGTTGAGTTTGAGCCTGATTCTGCTTTAACTATGTCTACACTGTCCCACTTGGACATCACCCTATTCTTTAATCTCTCCAAATCTGCTCCCGTGAGCACGAATGTCCCTCGAACATGATCTTCCAATCTTGGAGGGAAAGGTAGAAGCTTCA
>NC_028354.1:18093442-18150777 GCF_000741045.1 Vigna radiata var. radiata | reverse complement strand
GGGGCACCAAACAACGTGACTCTGATGCGTCTTTAGGAGCGTTGTCCAACGCATGGTCGAAGTCGGCTTCGGATTCTGCAAGCACCACTGAAACACCGTCGCCTGGGTTGTACTGAATGACGGGGTTTGGAGAACCATAGGGCCACAGGACGTTGCCGGCGAGAGGGGAAAAGTGTTGGAGGGTGTGAGAGAGTGACGTTTTGAGCTTTGGAACAACTTGGGTGAAGAAAATGGATGGATTTGAATGGGTTACAGGGAGGGAATAGAAGAAGATGCGTTCTACAGGATGAAACCTGAGCCAGAGCAGGTCGAAGAATAGGAAAGGGAGGGTTGTTTGGGGCGCAGAGGGAGGAGCAACAGTGCACTGTTCATGGATTTTGAGGTTATGGGAAGCCATGTGAAGAAAGTATGGAGTGTATGTTTCTTTCAAGATTGGATAAAACAAAGGTGAAGCCTTGGTTTAATGGTGATGGAGGATGCAACTGAGGTGAAAATGTGTATCATTACTCTGTCATAAACCAACAAATTTTGCAAGCTGGGTTGATTTCTAGACGTGAATTGAAATTGTACGGTTCATCTTGATGGTTCCCACCACCACCTCGGGAGAGGGTGTTAAAATGTTCTAATTTTTTAAAAAGTTTTAATTATGTTTTAAATTTTGAAAAATTATTTCAATTATTTTTTTTTTTTGAAAAAAATTATTAAAGGCGTTAAGGGAAGGTCACGGGTTACTATATGTGAATTTTTAATTTTTTATAATTTTTAAATTATTTTTTAAAAATTTATTATAAACTTTTTGTTATTACCTGTAAGTTTTTAGTTTGATATTGACATTCTCAAACATATTAGAATTAGTTTGGAATTTCATTGTTTTTACTTTAATATAGTTTTACTTCCAATTTAATTAAAGTAAAATAATATTGTTTATCAGACAAAATTTAGTATTATTATAAAATTATATTGATATTTATCATGTATATTATTAACTAATTATTTGTATAAAATTATATTGATATTTATTATGTATATTATTAACTAATTCTTTTGTTAATATGAACTTCAATTATTAAATTTTATTACAAATACGAGTCTAATTTTTATATAAATAAAAAATTTAGTATCAATTAAAAATGATTAAATTTATTACTTTTATAAATAGTATTAATTAATTTACTTTAATAGAATACATATATTAATAATGTATTAATTTAAGTTCTTGTATTTTTTATAAAAATATGTGTACTTAAATAGTTTTAATTTTATAGAAAAACATTAATTAACAAAACATAAAGTTAAAAAAAATTGTTTCAACTTGGGAAAAGAGAATATTAGTTCATTATAAAAAAATCGAAACTAAATTAAATTAAAAAGACAAATATAGAGAAGACCAAAACACTTATCATTAACACTAAATATCTTACCATATAACATTAATAGTATATCGTGTCATACTAAAAACTTGTTATGTAACATAAACAAAAATTTTAAAAAAAATCATTTATTAACACTTGACATACTTATAAGGCTCTTAGTAATTTTTTAAGAAAAAACTCAATTGAAATATTTTCTTGAAAAATTAAGATACAATTAATTTTTTTTTTAAAAGAAGGAAGTAACTTGAGATATGAGATATGTTGACTAAAGTGAGAACTATGCTACAAGTTAATTTTTGGTTTAAATTCTCACGATGGTCCTCATATTTGTATGGAAATTTCAAGTAGGTCCTCGTATTTGGAAATGTGGGTCATAATATTTTCACTGAAAAAAAATGTTTTCACTGAAACATACATGTCCTCCATCGACGCGTTGCAGGAGTCGTTGTTCGCTGATTAATTTCATTTGAAGTCTCCTGGTTGATAAAATTTTGTGCAGTGGTGAGATCCCTAAAATCATAGGGTTTTTGCGTTTGAGTTGGAGTCCGTTTTGGAAACAAATGAAATTTGCAAATAATTTCATTTTCTTTTAATTTTGAAGACCCTTTGAAAGTGGCGACAACAAAGTAAGCATGACTAAGCTTTTCCTCCTTCGATTTGAGAACTAACCAAATAGATCAGTTTTTAGGGTTATTGGTTTTGTCGAATTAGGGATATTTTCTCTATGCAGGAATGGATAGTAGTAACTCAGAATAGGCCATGCTTGATGGCAAACTCTACAGAAACATCAATTCTCTCGTCGTCGCACATCTTCGGGACAATAATCTCACCCAGGCAAGCCCAATCTTCCTTCAAACGTAACCTAACATGCTGAATGAATGCATTTATTGATCTTATAAATCCATTTTCATTTTTATTTATAAAGCAAATAAAATGCTTGCTAATTTTTCTTTAGACTGCAAGTGTTGTTGCTTCAGCAACCACTAAATGTGGAAGCCCCACCTAACAGGCTTCTCGATCTGGTTTCTAAGGTTCAGTCTTATTTTGTTTGAGCTTTTACTTGATAAATATCTCCTAAACACTTTCAAGAAAACGAATGCGTTGTCAAGGAGGTTAGGTTAAGAGGAGAAGACAATGTGGGACTTGGCTTGGAGGTCGAGAAGCGTATTAATGACTGTTAGTATAAATACATCAGCACCAATTAACGTCGTCTGAGAACACTTAACGGTTAGGGTAAATTTGACTCATTTTTACAAAAAAAAATATGACCCAATTGAGACAGTTGCAAAAATGATCCCATTGAGATTACCATACAAAAGTGAAGACTAACCGATGATTTTAACCTTAATTGTTTTTGTTAAAAAAATATTCTGATTAAGTATAAAATTTAAATAGGCTAAATTTTTGTTAAATATATTTTGACTTTTGGATATTTTTTGTTTTTTGGTTCTTTTTACTATTTTAATTAATCTTGAGAAAATAATTTGCTTTTATATTTATTATTATATCATTTTAATGTTGCTTTCCTATTCATAAATAAATTATATAATATCATAAATAAATTATATAATATTGTCATTAGAAATCTATAATATAATTTTCTTTTCATGTTTTGATAAGTATACAAATGTATATAATATAACCCATGGTTAAATATTTTTTTAATATATTTTGATTTGTATATTTAAAAAAGGGTTAAATATGTTTTTAGTCCCTATATTTTGGGGTGATTTTGGTTTTAGTCCCTCTTTTAAACTAAGGTACAATTTAGTCCTTCAACTTTAGAAAATCTGCTTTTAGTCCTTTTTATCAATTTTTTTTTAACTTTATTTGCTGTTTCAAGCACGTTTCATTATAGCATTTGGATTGTTTGCACTGTTTGACACATTTTTGCTTCAATGTTAACTGAGAAACGCGTTTAAAATCGCAAATAAAGTTAAAAAATGTGGTAAAAATAACTAAAACCAGAGTTTTCTAAAGTTGAAGGACTAAATTGTACCTTAGTTTAAAAGAGGGACTAAAACCAAAAGTGCCCCAGAAGATATTTAATCCTTTAAAAAATAAAGTAATACAATTTTTTTAATTCAATTGCATCAATTATTTTTATAATATTAAATGGTATTTTAAAATTTTATTTGATTCGGAATATGTAGATATGTAATCAATACAAGCATCAATTTAAGATGTAATATATAAAAAATATTTCAAGCATTCTAACTAAAAAATTATATTTATTTATTTTTAAAATTTAAGATCAAATTTTAATTTAGATATAATCCAATTTTTAATTTTATATTTAAATTTAAAAGTTAAAAACATATTTAACCATATAATCAAATGCTAAATTTCTCTCATGGTTATATTTTTTTATTTTATATTACTTCGTTGTTGATTAATTTAAAATACATAATATTACATATCAATGGAATCAGTGATTTGATTACGTGGCTGATTGTAAACTAAAAGCCAAACTAAGTAAATCAAATAGGAAAAAATGAAACTAAAAAAGTCACTTTTTAAACTGCATTTGATCTTATATTTGTTTTTTTTTCTTATTATATTTTGGATTAATTAGATCCCAACTGTCTCTACAATCAAAAAACAAATGGATATCTCGAAATATTTGTTTTAATATTTTATATTTTACTATATTAATTATGTACATTATTTACTAAAACCAATAAGTGATATGATAAAAAGGAAAACAGAAAAATGGAATAAATAATGTTTATATTTAATTCTTAACTTACAATGACGTAAGGGATGATTAAAATTTGCTGTTGCTATGCAACTTGTTCCCGAAGACAGGCAGGCAGGAAAAATTGACAACAGCTACAAATAGTATTGGTTAAATAAAAAATAATAATAATATTATATGTTAATTTTAGAAAACTATATTCCTTGCTATTTTATTTTGGTAATAATAACCTTACCTCTTTTGATAGGATTCTCTGAAAGGAGTGGTCCTACAAGCTAAAGTTGACCTGTGTCTTGATGTCGTATTTCGTTTTCCTTCCAGAAGGCGAACATTTCCACATTTCTAGTTTTTGTTTTTTTCCACATGTTAGTATATTTATTATATTTATTGCACATTACCAGTTCTGTGAGGTTGACCCTACGTTGTTTATGATACTGAACAACTAACCATGTGGTGTTTATACTTGAGTTTACACATGTGTGGAGGGAGTTATCACGGTATAAATGCAATAATATTTTTTTGTTTACTGCTATAAATACTTGAGTTGACCCTACGTTGTTTTTTTGTTTATTGCATCCTTCCTTCACCCAATGTCAATGAATCAGTGTTCGTCTTGCTCATGGGGGACCTCGTGTGGTGGTTCATGAAGAGGAACGGGTGGCAGCCATGTGTGCTATTGTGGAGAGGTTGCCATATTAAGAGTGACAAAAACTGCTAAGAATGAGGGCAGATATTTTTGGGGCTGCCCTAATTACAAGGTAACATTCCTTGGTTGTGTTTTTATTGATTTTAGGGTGGATTACTTTGGTGTATCCTGACATCGTTTTGGTTGGATGTTTGGAACAACGTACTCGAAACGAAGAAGTGCGAGGTTGTGATTACTTCAAATGGCGCAATGGTGATTATATGGATGAAAGGGATAGTACAATTAGATGGCAAAGGAGAAAGATTCTTACTTTGGAAAAATCAGTTTTAGTTTATCAGAAAAGGGAGAAGGTGTATTTGGGGTTTTTATGTTTCATGGGGTTTATGAACATCATGTTTGTATGTCTTTTATTTTAATGCAGAATATTATTGTAATGAAAAAGTTATATTTAATGAAGAAGAAGTTGTTATTGGTATATAGTGTTTGTTGTTATTATGAGATTGTATTCAGTGATGCTGTGATAGCTGATTGTTGTTGGTTAAATCTGAAACTTCATAGACACTTTGCAGAAACAGATTGGAACTTAATGTAAAACTGGAATGCAGGGGTTTAAAAGTGGAATTGCCTTAAGAATATTGTCAACAAAAAAAAGAACTGCAGTGGCAATAAAAAATGGAACTGCAGTAGGCAATTGTGCAGTAGCCAATTTTGCAGTGGCTAAGATGAATTTCAGTGATTGAAATGGTAAAATGACACTTGAAACAAGTTTGTGTCATGAAATGGAACACGTGGAACTCATCAAACAGACACAATAATGTTCAAATCAAAATTTGACTGATTGAGTTCCAATTTGAGTAAAATTTGAAAGGTGAAACTGTGATTTTGCATAAAGGCCAAGGAAAACAACAATCTAACATTGCATACACATTGTAAATGGTCCAATAAACCAGTACAAAGGATTAAACTTGACTGGAAATTACTGCAACTAAAAATCAACTTCGAAGTTCCAAAAATTGATCAAATAAGATGGTTTCACATGCTAAATTGCATATAAATGCATGTGACCCGAACTGGACTGTTATAGCAGTTTTAAAACAACAATTAAGACTTGTTTAAACTAAAAATTATCTCAAAATCATAGTTACATGAAAATTGACACATAACCTCTCCATTCTGTCATATTTCTCATCATTCAGACCATCAAAGCTTAGAATAAAGGTCAAATGGATGAAATGGAAAACATAAATGAAATTCTGCAACAAAATTGCAGAGGGAATTGACAACACAATTAGATAGCAATTTCATATATTGGTCTTCCAAAATACATCACAAACTTGTAGCTGGTAAATACATCATAGACTTCCAAGTACATATTGAAAATACATATAAATGATAGTTTCAAGTTCTTAAACGATAAAGTAAATATTCAAAATACATATTCCTTGAGTCATACATATCCAAAATGCAACAAATTTGTGACCAATATCTAAACTGGTCTTGAAGTGTCATCATGAGTAATTTGACTTCCTTGAGTGGCAGGTGGTGTAGGTTGGTGGTCTTCTTGTTGAGTTCCTTGAGTGGCATCTTGTGCAGGTTGTTGGTCTTGTTGTTCACTTCCTTGAGTGGGGTTTGCTGTAGGTTGATCGTGTTGATGTTGACTTGCTTGAGGGCAATTAGTTCTTCTATGTCCTAATTGCCTACAAATGCCACATCTCTTTGGGATTCCAGCTTGTCNAAGTTGAGTGTCATCCCTCATTTGCTCCCAACTCTCGAGTCTTCTCTTTTTTCTTGGTCTACNTGGNAAGANCCTATTAGGAGGAGGCAAAATATCAGGATAGGCTGTTCTTTGCCATAGGTCAGGTCCATTGACAGGGAAAATTATTGGATTGTAAGTTTCTTCATAAGTGGTGGTCTTAAACCAATTTGGTATGAAGTCTTCTGGAGTCAGGTTTAAAAACCTCATAGCTGTGAGTGCATGGCAGCAAGGTATCCCTATGAGAAGCCACTTCCTGCAGCTACAATCTTTTTTGTCTACATCAACCACATACTTTTCTGTAATATTGGAGGTATGCTGGATCTCAAATACTTGCAGCCCTGACCAACTGCGAAAGCAACATAAAGAAGCAAAGAACTTTATAACAACAAGCAAAATAGTTTGAAATCATGTGTGTATGTTAAATTTCACTTACTTAGGTATCCAATATTGTGTCTTCTGTAGCTCCTTATGAAGTCTCTTTTGAATTTTGGGGCAAATGGAACCTTCATACTTAGTTATCTTCTGTCTGTTGGATGCCCACCTCTTCATTAGGTAGCTGCGAATGTCTTCCAACATTGTTATAATAGGTTTCCCCCTTGCATCTACAATGACGCTGTTAAAAGCTTCAGAGATGTTATTCACAACTGTGTCACATGAAGGTCTTCCTGAAAACCTTGACCTAGACCAAAACCTGCAAAGAACATTGAACATAAGTATTTGTTACATAAAGAAACCTTAAACTTTTTAAAGAATTGATGCACTTACCTTGGTGCAATACTCATCAAGTGTTTAAAGGCGTCTTCGTTGACATCCTTGATTTGTCTCATGATCGTTTCCCATGCTTGGGGGTGTGAAGCTGCTGCTGCCTTCCACACTAATTGTCTCAAAATTATGCCAGGAAATTTCTTTCGAAAATTGGAATACAAGTGCCTTACACAGAAACTTTGGTCCACACCAGGCAGCAATTGCTGGAAAGCTTGCATAAGTCCCTATGACACCAATCAGAGTCTTAAATTGGCATGCTGAAAAAAGCAATGAACGAAATGAACAAAGAAATACTTACTTTCTGTTGATCTGACATAAATGTGCACCTTGAACAAAATCCTCCTCCTCCAAGATCATCAATTAACAATTCTAAAAACCAAGTCCATGTCTCCTTATTTTGTACTTCAACAACAGCATAGGCTAATGGACACATCTGATCATTACCATCTCTTGCAACGACAGTTAAAAACTCACCTCCATACTTGCCTTTTAAAAAACAACCATCCAAATGTATGATAGGGCGACAACAGACAAAGCTGTCTTTACATGCTTTGAAACACACATAAATTCTGTTGAATATAACATTATCCCNATTTCGTCCAACTTTTANTATCANTGTTGATNCAGGGTTTGATCTCAGTAATTCATGTGCATAATCATATAGTCTTTCATACTGCAGTTTGAAACAACCTTCAATGTTGGCAGTAGCCATGGCTTTTGCCTTGGTTGTTGTAGACCTAGACACACCAATATTCCATTTTTTTGAAAACTTACTATGCAGATTTCTCAGATTGATTTCTGGATTTGCTTTCATGGTCTTCTCTAATTTCCCACTTAACTATTTCTTGGTAACTAGACCAATGTTGAATTCCCTACTACATGTATGTTTATCAATTATCTTCCTTAGTTGCCATGTAGTTTGAATACTCCTATAGGAACAATATGCATACCAAGGACACTTCCCTTGTGATCCATAACATTTAACACATATTCTTCTCTTGTCATTTTTAGAAATCTTCAACTTTCTACCATTATGTATTCCATATGTCCTAATTGCATCAATGAAATCAGTTTTTTCAGGGAAGTATGTCCCCACCAGCCACTTATATTCTTTCATATTACTTGGCTTTGAGAATACCCCAAAATCTCCATATCGGGGTGTTTCATTCCTTGAATCATCATCACTTTCATCAATACTACCACATTCATCAGATTCCCACTCACTATCTGATAAGCCCCTAGCATGGGCATGCAACTTTGACTTCCTACTTCCACTTCGTGTACCAACATTCACCATCTCATCTTCACTATCAACATCCTCCTCTTCGACTTCTTCATCTGCATTCACAAAAACATCCACCAAATCATCTTCACTATCATCATCACCACCAACTACATCTTCAACATCTTCACTATCATCATCACCTTCTTCCCCTACACCACAACCAACTTCAGCTTCTTCACCACCAACTTCAACTTCTTCACCATCATCAGCTTTACCATCTTCTCCACCATCCTCCTCGACAATTTGTTCACCAACAACTACATCTTCCCCTACACCATAACCAACTTCAGTTTCTTCACCACCAACTTCAACTTCTTCACCACCATCACCTTTACCATCTTCTCCACCATCCTCCTCGACATTTTGTTCACCACCAACTACATCTTCCCCTACACCACTACCAACTTCAGCTTCTTCTACCTCAACACCTTCTTTTTCACCCACTTGTCCATCTTTACCTATTTCTTCACCATCCTCACCATGCTTACCAACATCATTTTCCAACTCAAGAATATAATCAGGATCGGACACCATGTGAACCACAAACAAATGAGCTGACCCATTCAATAACGCAATGTTCACCACATGCATTGCTCCCTTATCATCACTTAACAACTCCAACCTTTCTTCTAATACAGGACCACCTAGGGAATACCACAACTCCTTAACATTTCTATATCCCATCTCCTTCAGTATGGCCAAGATTTCAAAATAACTCCATCTATCTATGTCTATGACCAAGGTACTTGTTTGACCTCCATGGTATTTGAATGACCCATCATTCCAAAACTTTCCCCCATGGTGAAACACCACCTCTACACCACAGTTTGACATTTTCTATTATTCTCAACTATTTTTAAGCCTACACACAAAAGTAACTGTCATACTACATTCATAGTAAACATGCCACGTTACTAATAAGTATTACACGTGTAGGCAAACAAAATTTAACTTTATCACTAGCAATAACTCTTTCACCTACACCCACAACCCACAACATTCCATTTTGTCTTAAAAGCTTAAATGCATGTGCATGACCCACACCTTAAAAAACAACCACACATCCCACAAAACAAAAGACAAAATAGTACTTCCTAAGGGGACCAAACCATACAAACAGTAACCACAACAAAAAAGAAAACATTAAACAAAGGGAACAATCCAAAAAGAAAGCATTAAACGGTACGCAGAACACACAAAAGGGGGACCACAACACAACATGGTAGGGGACAGAAAAACAAGTAAACATGCGCACCTTTTCGCCCTTTTTGCTTCGAACAAATACCACTCTAAAACCTTTTCCCTCAAAAGTAGCCTTCATGAACCCTATTCGCTCCATAGTCTGGATCGAGAACACCAATCCTGGAAACCTCTACTCGAACCTTCCAGAATCACACTTTCTGATAAAACACCCAAATGTCAAAAACCCCAAATTCTGATTAAAAAACCCTAATTTTAAAAAACCCCAAATTCTGATAACACACGTCAATAATTGGGTTATTCATTGTCTACCACGTTCAATAAAATGGGCCACCTCATTGCCACAACACATAATTCAGTTGACAGATCACTCAACATTTAACACCGTAACAAGGTACGTAATGGAAGGGACCTATTGAAAGCAAAATCAATAACTTGGGGACCTAATTAAATCACTTCTAAAACCGGGTACCAAACAGAAATTCAGCTACCAACTTGGGGACTAAATAGGTAATTAAACCTATTTGAAAAATATTGTTATCAAATTTTAACCTCTAACATTTTATAATGTTTTCTATCATGAATTTAAAACGTTTGTTTTGCATGTATATTTTCAGCCGGTTGCTTTATATTTTCGCATAAAATTTTAAGCAAAAATTATATTTAAAATATATTTTTTGAGGTAATTATTAATTACAATAGAGATTTACTTTTGTAACATCCTTATTTTAACATTCATATCTTTCATATTAATGTAAGTCAACAACATAAAGGGAGGGAACTTGTAAATATTTGTCACTTTTTTTTTGCAAATACATAATACAACAGATATAATTAATGTTAAGAGTAGGGAGTATAATAACTCACCATAATTTATATATGTTCACCTCCAATTAAGTTACACCCATTTTCTTAACTCTGTCTAAGAAATTTACTAACAAACACTTATAAATAGTAAAAAGTATGAATTTCTTTAAGTTATAATGAGTTTAATCTTTCTAAGTATTACAAGTTACTCTTCAAATATGAGTATCAATCTCTACAGATATCACAAGTACAAAGTTCTCCAAATTATAACAAGTATTAAACTCTCTAGATATCCTTCTCAATTTCTCCTAATAAGATTATACAATTACAACAATAATAATCTTTCAAAAAAAAGAGAATACATTTAAGTTCGCAATATTCATTTCACATAGTGAAGGATATACTTTATATATTATTTAATGGTTAGTATAAATAATAAATTATGCTAATATTTTTTATGTTCAAACAATAACTAAATCTAGCTATGGATATTTTAACTTTAATTTTTTATGTAGTAATCCAAGTATCTAATATTTTAGTAAGTTGGACAAATAAAAAAAAAATGAAAAGTAGAAGAATGTAAAATTGAGCTCATTGATGTTGTGTATAAGAAATGTGTTTTTTTAAGGATAAGCAAAGTGAGTAAATTTTGTGTTTGTTTCCAGATATTGTCGTGGATTTAGGACAATGAATTTGAGAACGCATGAATGAAGATATAAAGAGGAAAATACACCTAAACATGTACATAAATGTCATTATGTTTTTTGTGAAACTTTAACTTATCTTAGATGTTTGTAACTATGCATGCAGTAACTGGATGCATGCAGGGTTGGCCCTAATTCCGTTAAAACTAAGCCCCTTTTGGGTTGAGGTTGGGTTAGGCTGGGGCTAACCGTAAATCTGAAAATCCTTCTTCTCACTAACTATCTTTGAGGATTCTCGCTCTTTAACGAAAACCAACAACTCCAACATGTTTAAGGTTTCGATTCTCCTCACCTTCACCCCCCGCCCTCCTCCTATTTTCTCTTGCCGCCGCTGTGCACCGGAACCATGACCGCTTCACCGACGGCAAGTTGGATCGGAAATGTCGTCGTTGCACAACGAGCGTGACCTCAACATCCGAGAGTACTTCGTGGAGGTTAAGGTGGGCACGCCGAGACAAAAGCTCTGGCCTCACCGCGAACACCGATAGCGAATTCACTGGTTCAACTGCATCCTAACTTTTTGTTTGCTGGAAATAAGATTGGAACATTTGTTTGACTCATAATTAATATTCTATAGATTTTACTCAAAAATTATGTATAAAGATATTTTTGTTTTACTTGTTTCTATTAGGACGCTCTTAAATTTCTTGTGCATATTAAATTTGTATGTCTATCATATGGTGCAAATTAAATTTTGTACATTGATATAATCATGTGTTAGTGTAAGAAATTAATATACTTAGTATGAGAGAATATGTTTTTAGTATTACCAAGTATGTGACACAATTCTTTACATTGTTTCAGGTTTAAGTATATGGTTATATTCAAGTATGTGAAACAACTCTTTACATTGTTTAAGGTTTAAGTATATAGTTATAGTAAATGTTAGTATATAATTATATTAAATGTTAAGATAATAAGTTTAATATTATATATTTTTTATTCTAAAAAGAAAGACTCATATTAATCCATAAGCTTTAAAGGTATCCGCCCTATAGGCTTTTTTAATAATTATTTTTTATTCTGTAGATTTTTTTTTAACCCTAACCACGTTGACTAAGGACAAGTTCTTTTATATGAGCTTATTTTGACTACTCTACGTGAAACATAACCTCTGCATCCCTGCATTGCTCTATGTTCTTAGGCTGTGTATATCTTAATCGGATCTCCCCACTGATTCTCTGTGTTTGGGTTTGAGAGGTAAAACATGTAAGCTATTTTGTGTTTTACTTCTAATTATAATAGCAGTAATAATAATTATATTACACTTCATAATTCTTTTAACCATAAAAAAAAATTTATAATTTATCAATTTTATCTATTGAAAATAAATTATTCATCATATCTATTATGTATAACCTTTCATAAATATTATATAAAAAATTTTCACTTCTATTTTAAACAGAGAACAACTACTTCTATTTTAAATAAAGAACAATTACTTTTATTTTAAATAAAGAACTAGTATCTCCTCTCTATCTCCGGAAATCCATGTATTCACCTTCTTCATGTCTATCACTTAACAAGAAAATAAAAGAGATTTTTTTTGTAGCAAATGCACAAGACATTTGGTTTTGTGATGAAAAAATGACACGTTCCATTCCAGTGTTGAATCACTCATCTGACAATCCTGCACGAAACATAGTGGCAAAAAGATCCATCACTGGTCTCTTCAGAACAATTCCAATTTCAACACCGCCTTTCGCATATCTGTTCTCTGCCAATCCAATTGTTAGGGCTCTATCCACCGATGCTATCTCCACCTTTGAAGGCTTTCCCCAACCAAAATCATTCTCATAAACCCCAAAACGGTTAGACCCTGCAACTCCTAACATTTCAACTCCCTCTTTTGCCAAAGCTGCATATCTAGGAGCCGCATTAGCTATCCCATGAAAAACACCCTTATCTAGCATCTCTTTTATTTTACTATGAGTACTTTTCGCAATAATAACCAATCCTTCTTCCTCTATAAATGCGGATGGCTTCGCATCCACCAAACTGCCCCACACACAGTTCCCAAAGTAGTTTTCAGGAATTGGAGGCTCCAACCTGGCCCTGCAATCCATAGTGAACCCACTGGCAAACTTATTTTTCTCCTTCTCAACTCCGTGCCAGGCCTTGGCAATGCAAACAAAAGTATAAGCGCAAGTTAGAACAAAAGTCGACAATTTGGTTGGTTTTGGAGAAACCGTTGAGTTTGAGTCTGATTCTGCTTCAACTATGTCTACACTGTCCCACTTGGACAGCACCCTATTATTTAATCTTTCCAAATCTGCTCCCGTGAGCACGAATGTCCCTCGAACATGATCTTCCAATCTTGGAGGGAAAGGTAGAAGCTTCAAGCATCTTCCGTCACTGTTTTCACTNGGGAANNNTTTGGTTANNNNCTCANNCANANNGANTGNTAANTNGAACCCTAACTCACTTGGGGTTTTGATGACTGTTCTGTCAAAGAANGGCTCCAATTCTGGAGCCAAAGATGGTGATGACNCAGAGTNATCATCANTGGNTTTNCACAGAGAAGNCCAAGCTTTGATGAAAAGAGTTGAAGATTTTCCNTCAAGGACGGCGTGGTGAGTGGTGATTCCNATGGCGAACCCTCTGTTAGGGAACAGAGTGATTTGGAGAGCCATAACAGAGGCATGAGAATCCGAGGATTCCAAGTGGGGCACCAAACAACGTGACTCTGATGCGTCTTTAGGAGCGTTGTCCAACGCATGGTCGAAGTCGGCTTCGGATTCTGCAAGCACCACTGAAANAGCNTCGCCTGGGTTGTACTGAACGACCGGGANTGGAGAAGCATGGGGCCACAGGACGTTGCCNGCGAGAGGGGAAAAGTGTTGGAGGGTGTGAGAGAGTGAAGTTTTGAGCTTTGGAACAACTTGGGTGAAGAAAACGGATGGGTTTGAATGGGTTACTGGGAGGGAATAGAAGAAGATGCGTTCTACAGGATGAAACCTGAGCCAGAGCAGGTCGAAGAATACGAGAGGGAGGGATGTTTGGGGCGCAGAGGGAGGAGCAACAGTGCACTGTTCATGGATTTTGAGGTTGTGGGAAGCCATGTGAAGAAAGTAGAGAGGTGTGTTTCTTTCAAGATTGAATAAAACAAGGCTAGAGCTTTGGTTTTATGGTGAAGAAGGTTGCATGTAGATATGAAAATGTGTTTAATAAACCGACAAATTTTGCAAGCTGGGTTGATTCCTATGTGTGAATTGAAAATGGTAAAGGGTAATGATATTCGATGAGACATTTTCCTAAAAAAATATGATATTGTAGCTAGAAAGCTGCAATATAAATTTATTTCCAGTTTTGATAAATATAATTAGAGTACCCCTATATAATACAATCAAATACTAAAATCCTTAGTCATATTTGTTTATATTACCTAGTTATGATTAATTTAAAATATATGGTATTACATATTAATTGAATCTTTGATTAGGTGTTGGTGAATTTACACCAAAAGTCAAATTACATTGATCAAATAGGAAAAAGTTAAATTAAAAAAGTCACTTTGAAGCTTTATTTGACTAATTTTACTATATAAATTTTCATATATATATATATATATATATATATATATATATATATATATATATATTTTTTTTTTTTTACATTTTGGACTAATTTGATCCCAAATGTCCTTACTTCTTTCTACAACAAATGCGCATATCTCAAAACACGTTTTCTTTAATATTTTTACTATATTAATTATTTACATGACTTGTTTATATTTTCCTTTTTTTTTTTCATTTTCTACCATTTAAATCCATCTAGAATGGGATAAATATCTACATTCTTCTAAATATAAATGAAAAGCAGAACGATCGATGAAAGCAATAAGTGACATGATAATAAAAAACAGAAGAGAATTGGATAAAGAATGTTTATATTTAATTCTTAACGTATATACGATGACGTGAGGGATGATCCAAATTTGTTGTTGCTTCCTCCTAGATCCGTCTAAGACGGCAAGCAGAAAAGTTTGACGACAGCGGCAAATAGTATTGGTTAAATAAAACTAATAATAATATAATATGATATTTTAATAAATTTTTTTAATAATCTTTTTATAATAAAATATGTGTCATTATTTTATTGATGAATTTAAATTTATTTTTAAAAAATGTTTTAAATAAACTAATCACATTTTTTTCATATTGTGAAAAAGATATTAAAGAAATTTTTTCTAATAATATATGTTCATTTAGAAAAGTATATTTTTTTTTCTATTTTATTTTGGTAATAACCCTTACTCCTCGTGTTAGGATTCTCTGAAAAGTTTGGTGACACAATTCGAAATTGACCCGTCTCTTGTTGTCGTGTGTTTTGCTTTTCTTCTAGAAAGTGCACATTTCCATTTGTAGTCTTCTTTTTACTGTTCACATTTTAGTCTCTTCATTGAAAATTAGCAGTTTGAATTGCTTGTAATGACTGGTCACTGACATGACTAGTTCAGTGAGCTTCAACCTACTTTATTTATGATGTTTTGATTCTTAGTTTAGACTCAACTAATACAAAGTTAGAGTAAAAGCTTTACAGATTTTTTATATGCTTGAGTTATTATTTTGGTGTAGGATTAAACCATTTAGTTCTTATTTTTGAAAGGTTTTTTTATTTTGATTCCGTCTTATTCGAATCTTCAATTGAATTTCTTTAAGTGCTAATTTCAATTAATTAAGTTTTTGTCGTTAAATTTAGTTAACAAGAATAATTTTTTTTACCGCTGAAAGTATGACCTGTTAATTTCTATAAACGTGACCTATTTAGAATTGAAACGTGGAAGTATAGGAAAGGAATTTGACGTCTTTTATTTTTAGAGTTCTACTTAGTTTTATAATAAAAACATTTCAAGATGAGATAAAACAAGAGACAAAGGCTTTGGTTCTTAATCTAAGCATAGGCTTCGGTTCTAAAAAAACGACACAATAAACAATGCTTGAACAATCGAAGGAGAATGTGTGAACAATGAATTAAGGCGTGATCTTGATGAACCAAAATAAATACAAGAAAGAAGAAAAATAACATCCACGTAACAAAAGATGGTTTGTGGCACAAAGAATGAAAATGGAAAGAAAAGTACAAGATGCTTCATAAGGAGAGAAGACGAAAACAAGATGTTTCGCCATGGTGAAAGGTTTCGATGGAGAGGAGACCAACAATGAGAAAAGAGACCTTGACTTTTTACAATTAAAAAGAAGACTTTAGTGATACACTCTTGTGGTACGAAAGCAACTTTTCTATAAATTTAACTCTAAACAAAAATATATGCTTAAGTTCTTTGTCGAATCAAAACTTAATAATTGTACAAATATTTACAAAAAATATCATTATGTTTTTGAAAGACTTAGTTATTATTGAAACCAAAACTTATTAAGTGAAGTTAAATTATTTTTTGCACCAATGATAATATATATATATATATATATATATATATATATATATATATATATATATATATATATATAAAATAAACATATAATTTCTACATTCCGTATTAGTTATATTGATTGGTATACACATAATATTTTAGAACTTAGAATGAGAACTAATATCAAAATTTATAAAATTGAATCATATTAATGATACTATTAAATAATTTATATTTTAAATTTATATATCCTATGTTATTCTAATTTATATATACATAAATAATTAAACAATTATAAATTAATATAAACTTATAATAACAAAAATAAAATTTTAATTTATCCATTACTAAAAAAATTATTTAATAAATAAATATTAAATAATATAATATTTCACTTAAAAGAAAATCAATACAAAATACAAAACAATTTAATATCAATAAAAACTATATTGATATTATATCTATCTATCTATCTATCTCTCTCTCTCTCTCTCTATATATATATATATATATATATAATAAATATATAGATAAATATAATTTTAGTTTCTTGATTTTAGTTTTCGATTTTAATTCAAACTATGGTTACTATTTAATAACATGTACACTTTTCCTATAAAAAAATGATTAATATCTCTTTTATAAATTCTTTTGATTCCTTTTTTATTATATATATTTAATAACTTTTTCAATATGAAAATATTTAAGAATAGTTTCTTCACATAAAAATTTTATCTTTATGAAACATCTTATGTCATTTTATAATATATTTTAATTAGACATAGATACGTTATATTTAATTTAATTATAAGAATATTACAATTAAATATATTTGAAATGTATATATTTATAACATTTTGACAATTGTTATAATAATCAAATAATATATATATATATATATATATATTTATTTATTTATTGAAATAACTTATAAATTTACATAATCATTAATTTTAAAACTGGGGATTGAGTGTTAGATAACCTTTATTAAGGGAGGGGTTCATTAAGTCTTCTAAAAATATATTTCTCAGTTTTAATCTCAACATGGTATTAGAGTGGGTCAATCACGCTCTGGTTTTTATCTTAACTTGTTCGTCATAACTGTCATTGCTATCTGCATTTGTTCGGTACTATTTGTCGTTATCCACGGCTGTCCAACTCCCTTCTACAACGGCCCACTATAAGTTAAATCTATCCAATATTGTCAGCTTTTGTTCTTTGCCGGTCCACCGTGGTCCATTGTCATTCACTTTTGTCTTTCGTCGTCCATTATAGTTTTGTCTGGCGACCACCGAAGCTGGATCACCTCTCCAAGAGACAACCAACGCTAGCCAAAGGCCAGTTCACTGCCACGAGGCGCCATGTGCACCATCTTTGTTCACTCCTCCTAGGTACGTACTATTCACACACCACCTTCTATTCATTAAAATATCATCGCACCACCTTTATAGTTGTCGTTGGTCCCTCCTCTCTCTATTTTGACCCTCAAAACTTCATTTCGGTGAAGTTCAAAGCTACCCTTGAAGAAAAGCTCCAAGGTTTTCTATTATTTTACTCCCTCACTTCTTTTTCATTAGAAATGGCTACTGGAAGTGTTATTTTGTTCTTTGGAAGTCCCTCAATTGCTTCCGAGAAACTAAATGAAAAATATTATCTATCTTGGTCTACTGCCGTTGAGATGTGGTTTATTTGCCAAAGACATCATGATCACCTTGAACAAGATGGAAGCGATGTGTCTGTTGAAAAAGTTGACCAATGAAAATAAGTAAATTTCCAATTGTGTGCCATGTTATGGCAATCAGTGGAACCAAGACTTCTTATGTCATTTAGAGATTTTAAAACTTGTTATTCCTTTTGGAAGAAAACTCAAAGCATTTATGCCAACGATATTCAACGACTCTATGATATGGCAATCAAGTTTGTCTTTCTTAAAATGACAAACCATGATATGGTATCCTTCATAACTGAAGCCCAATCTGTTGTCGAAGAACTGAGGATGCTTTTGGAAGTTGAATCTTTTAAGGATATCAAGAAGAAATTAGACAAATATTATATGGTGTTGATCCTTCGTGTCCTACATCCAAACTTTGATTAAATCAGAGATCAACTTCTGACCAATCATGAGGTCCCTCCCATCAAAACTTTGACCACATGCCTTCTTGGTGTCCAAATGCCTCAAACTCAAGAAGCTCATGAACTAGTAAAACCATTTGTCACGGTTGCTACACGCAGAAGAGGCTGGTTGGAAAACTAACTTATCTCACTATTATAAGGCCTTTTGGAGTTGGAGTGGTTAGTCAATTCATGCAGGCTCCATGTGTTGGCCATTGAAATGCTAACATTTAGATTCTAAGGTATGTGATAAAGGCTTTGGGTAAGGGTTGTTATATGAAGATAAAAGGAACATTCAGGTATCTGGTTATTGTGATGCAGATTGGACGAGTTTTCTTTTTAACAGAAGGTCTACTATTGGATATTTGTGTTTTCCGTGGAGAAAACATTATTTCATGAAAAAGTAAGAAACAAAATGTAATAGCTCGATCAATAGCTGAAGCTGAATATATGACAATGATGTCACTAACATGTGAACTTATATAGGTGAAACAATTCCTTCAAGAGATTAACGTTTGTGACATCTATACTATGAAAATGTATAGAAATTGATGTGACATCAAGCTCATCTTCAAATTACATCAAATCTAGTATTTCACAAGAAAACTAAATATATAAAAATTGATTGTTATTTTGTTTGTGAGAAATTGTTGACAAAAGAAATATATATTGAATTTGTTGGATTAAACGACCAACTCCTAAATGTGTTGACCAAGTCCTTAAGGAAACTTCAAAATAAGTTTATTTATTTTAAGCTTGATACATAAAATCAATATGTTTCAACTTGAGGAGAAATGTTACATAACCTCTACCCTAGTTCTTTGTCCAAATTTTTATCTTTTAGTCTTTCTATTGTATTAACCTTTATATATATATATATATATATATATATATATATATATATATATATATATATATATATATATATATATATATATATATAATATATGAGAGAGGAGTTTATCAAGTCAACTACAAGCGTATTTCTTTGTTTTAATTTCAAGTATATCATCAATGCGAGTTTACTAAAATTATTAACTTTTATAGTATTGTTTTATTAATATATTTATATTTAATAAAGATAATAATTTATTGATCGGGTGTTTAAAAAGTTATAATACTTTTTAAACAATTAAGTGAAGAAATTATATAAAATATATTTTATTATTTATTAAATGTAATTATTACTTTAAAGAATTAGAATTATTTTTATCAAAAAATTAAATGTTACATTATTAACCAATTAATTAAAATAAAAACAAATATTTTAGCTGCAAATGAATTTAATAAATTCATAATAGTATATTAACTTTTATATTTAATCTAAGACATATTAATTATAATGTCAATGTTATAAATAGGTACGTTTAAATATATTTAATTATATAGTAATTATATCTAATTAATATATTTTTTATAAAGTTAATAACTTTTTTGCAAAAGGAAATTTTTGTGTGGATCTTTAAGTAAGGAATGTTTATAATAAAATAATCATTCATATATATATATATATATATTAATGAAGAGATTTTAAAAAAATATTTTTATTTTGACACCTAACAAACAAAGTATACACACATTTTAAATCTATTATTTTACTTTTTAATTTCTTTTTTTTATAACTATAAAAGTTAATTTTTTAATGACAAAATTACATTAAAAGTGAATTGTCAAATGAAGCATCTAATATAAACAGGACGTTTTTCTTTGAAAATTAGATATTAAATATTTTCTTATACCTATTATTTAATTTATCTTAAAGTTAATTTAAAACAAAATAAAAGACAACATAAAAGTAAGTTATCCCATTTATTATTATATATATGCAGCAATCTCACCTTCCACTGTATGAGCTCCATTTTGTCTTTGTACTCACAAGACTTTAGCCTAAGACTCCATGGAAATCCATGAGCAGTGCTTCGTTTCTCCTTCCCCATCTCCACCAAACTTCTCTCTCCCATTAACCTTCTTTGATCTTAATTGGCTAAGGTTTCATCCAGTTGAGCGAATCTTCTTCTACCCACTTCCCCTTCTTCATTCCAACCCTTCTTTTTTCTTTCACAAAGTGCTTCCAAATCTCAAAACTTCACTTTCTCATACCCTTCAGCACTTCCCGCTTTTAGCCGGAAACATCATTTGGCCTTCTCATTCAGCCAAACCCTTCATCCAATTCAACCCTGGTGATGGCGTGTTATTGGTCCTAGCAAAGTGTAACGATGATGCAAAATTTAATCACCTTTTGGACAATTCGCCTCGTGATGCCTCCGAATCTCGCTCTTTGTTACCCCACTTGGAATCATCAGATTCTCATGCCTCAGTTATGTCTTTGCAGATAACGTTTTTTCCAAACAAGGGCTTTTCCATAGGCATCAACTCTCACCATGCTGTTCTTGATGGAAAATCGTCAACCATGTTTGTCAAGGCTTGGGCTTATGCATGTAAATCATGCGAAGAGGAATCTCCGCTATCTCTGAAGCCGGAGTTAGAGCCTTTATTTGATAGGGATTTGATCAAAGATCCAACTTGTCTTGAAACTGCCATCATCAATAACTGGACCCTAATGGCAACTCAAATAGACCCTTCTGATACAAGCAACGGCCGAAGCTTAAAGATTATGTCACTACCAACCCGGGCAAACCTAGTTCGAGCCATGTTTGATCTCAAACGAGGAGATTTGGAGAAGATAAAGAAAAGGGTGTTGTCGAAGTGGGAGTTGGTGGAGGAGGAAACATTTTCAGCTTTTTCAAAACCAACCACTTTGTCTACCTTTGTCGCTTGTTGTGCTTATGTGTCTGTCTGCATTGCTAAAGCCACTCATGGAGCTGAAAATGCAGATAAATTTTGTCTAGCGTTCACTGCTGATTGCAGGGCTCGGTTAGAACATCCAATCCCTGAGAACTACTTTGGAAATTGTGTGGTTTCACATATAGTGGATACACAGCCTGATGACTTTATAAAAGAGGATGGAGTGGTTGTTGTTGCCAAGAGGATTTGGAGTAAAACAAAAATGTTGGAGAAGAGACTTATTGAAGGAATAGATACAGTAATTCCTAGGTTTGGAGCTATGTTAAGAGAGGGAGTTAAGGGAATTAGTGTTTCTGGGTCCAACCGATTTGGTGTTTATGAAAGTGATTTTGGTTGGGGAAGGCCTGCCAAGGTGGAGATAACATCCATAGATAGAGGTTTAACCATTGGTTTGGCAGAAAGCAAAGATGAGAAAGGTGGTGTTGAAGTTGGGCTAGCTCTGAACAAACATGCCATGGATCTGTTTCAAGCAATTTTTTATGAAGGGTTATGCATCGACTAAGGTGTCAATCCATATTATCGAAGAGAAGTGTATGAAGTTTTTAATATTATAAATAATAATTAGTGTTGATTTAAGCTCTAAATGAAATATTTGTTCCAGTGATATGGTTTTATGTTTAATAGAAACATTTTACATCAAGATATATATAACTCTCCTGTAAATCCCTTTATTCACAGATCGGATGCTTATATTTGGATCTTAATCATACTAAGCTCATCCCTCGTTATTATTTCATTTTTTTAATGTGCGTTGAAGCATATTCAAATAAGAAGTTTCAAGTTTCATTCATCAATAATCTATATTTCTCAAAAGTTTTCAGTGGAAGAATTGGTTGAGTAAAAAAGAATCAAATTCAACAATTTGAGTTTCACTGTGCTCTCTGGCTTCTGGTTCTTCACTTTCACGATGTTTTAGGCGTGTCAAAACGGGTGAGTATTGGACATTTCTATTTGGCACACGCGAAATGAAGTAAGATAGAAAGAGAAAACGAAAACGGGTTGGCTTGGCTTGTGGTCCAGCGGGTCGGATTTATATTTATATATGTAGCGGGTTGGATTTAAATATGTAACCCGACTCATATTTTTTAGCGGACTGACGTATCAATTGTTTTGACACCCTTATCACAACATATAAGAATTTTCATAAAGTCGAAAACTCGTCCACGGTATTGCAAAAATCTGTCTACTCCAAGACAAAATGTTTCAACTTTTTAGAAATAAATAAGTTGTTACCATTAATATAAGAATATTAATAAAATTCAACCGTATTAAAATTGAATAATTTAACAAACTTATTTCACCTAATTATAATTTATTTGCAATAAAATAATTTGAACCCAGCGTCCAGTATATTTGGAAGATGGATGATTCAAATTAAAATTGTAATTGTTATATCAAAATAGAAGCAGAATTATTTACTATTGTTGCTATGACTAGAACTTTAACAAAAACACTTTAGAGTATTTATCTACTTCGAATAGTGTTTCTTAATCACTATAATGTATTATTTGATTTTTGGATAGTTTCGAAAGAATGACATGCTATAGTCTTTATTATTAAAGAATCAATATTTTAATAATATAATATTGGAATATCTTATAGCAGCAGAAAACAACAAAGATTTGTTACAAATTATGGTGCAAGTGAAGAAATTTTTATTATAAACAATTGAAACTGTGAGAAATGCTCAGAGAGGCATCTCAATTTTTAATCTTTATGAACAACACGGTATGGTCAAAGCACAAGTTTCCATATGAATTAAAAACCAAAAAGAAAACTAGTGCAGTCCATGAACTTTCATCCAGGTTATATTTAAAGGCATAAAGGCATTATAAAATCAAAGTAAAATATGAAGACAATTTGTTAAAGTTTAAGAAATATGGCCATCTGACGCATGCACATGGTCTTAAGAGTAATTAATATAAAAAAATAGATTTTTAATTTTATCATCTATTATAAGAAATTGGGAGGTACCAAACTCTTCGTTTTCTCAATTTATATCAATAATACGTTTACGTTTGTGAAGCGTTCTCTTTCAATCATCAACATCTAGTTCATATTTTTCATATATGCATCTCAACAGATTCGTGAGGTAAGAGAGAAAAATATGCGATGGCAATATCAAGCAATAACCAAAAGATCGGAACATGTATCTCAGATTTACACTACAAGATATTCATACAATCCAAAAGAAAGGTATAATTTTCCCACCTCAGTCCAAAAAGTTTTGTTATCCCTCGTTGTTCTATTATTACTCTCCTTGAAGGTTCTATGCCTCTTTTATTCACTAAGGAACTCAGATTATTCTCACTTTCACTCTTTTATATTTCTGGTTTTTGTTCATTTCATTAGATTAGAAGGCTGACGTTTTATACTTGCTTTCAGCTACCTAATGGTTTGGGCGGTTTTGATCAAAGAGGAACCAAGCTATATAATTTCTATTCCTTGCCTCCGCAACTACTTTCAAATTCTGTGCATGTTTTGTTTCATTTCCATGCAGAAGCCAAATTATCATATACGTTAGGGTGGAAAGGAAAATGAGAAGATTATGTGTTGGGAAAAAGAAAATTATAGGTCGTGGAAGATAAGAATGAGAAAGCTATGACATTCTCAACCACAAAATCTAAATTATTGATATTTAAGTGACAAGGACATCTTTCCTAATCCAATGCTATTAATCCAATAATAATTATAATAGAGGTATTCAATTCGCAAGATCGTACATGCACCAAACTTAATTCACTAATTTTTTTTAATTAAAAGAATTAAAATACTAAATAATTCAAAAGAAAACACGTCCAAAACAATTACCACCTTTATTAATTGTAATTAATTTCTTAAAATTTGCTAATGAAATTTTTAGTAAACTTAGTGTCCACTATCATTGCAAAAGTTGTCATTCTTTAATAATTAAAGATATAGCTTCTACCAAGAAAATGTCATAATTTCGCAAGCATGGTTTTTATTTATTATTAAAATATGTATTTATATATATTTATAATAAACTTTAATTTAAACTTTAATCTAGTAAATACAATGTAACTATCAATCATAACTTCATCATAGACAACAGAAATATTAAGTTTTATAAGATTCATCTTTATTGGGAATAACTATCTTGGGAGCGAGATAAAGTAACTTATTGTATTTATTTCGAATCTTACAATAAGGGTTAGGAGTTCATTATGTTGTTAATAGGTAATAACTGTGTTTTGATAACAGAGTTTAAGGCTTGGAAATAAAAAGTCAAATATATAAATTGTAATGTTTGATTACATGAAATATATAAAAAACTGTGAATCAGATTATTCACAAAATCTTAATTTGTTAATAAAGTGATATTAAGAGCCCGGTTAACCTAAGTGTATGAGTTAAATGAGAGAAAGAGTGAAGACTAGTCTTACCATCTTTGTATCTCTGATCAAGTTGACAAAGATGATCAACTATAACAATTGAGAGGTGGTGGAAAATGATCATGTAGAACTAGAAAAAAAATCACAAATTGATCGAATGCCCAGATGAATGTGTTGCGTACAAAGGCGTACAAAGGACAAGACAACTTTGTACATCCTATATCAAGTTGTGGATGAGTTTGACTTTGAGAAGATTACAAGTTCAAAATCTTCAAAAGAAGTGTGATAAATTATAGAGAATGCTTATAAGAGGGATGTTCGATTGAAGTAGATGAGGCTTGAAACACTTAGGGATTGTTAATTGAGGACTTTGAGAAGGTGGTGTGCACGATTGAGAAGTCCAAGGACTTGCTAGCACTCACAAAAGAAGGTAAGCGATGTTGTTGATGGTGGCACGTAGGTTGGGAGCCAAGCACGAGTAATTGAAGAACTTTAGAAGACAACCAAGTAGTGTGAGAAAATCAACATTACAACCAAGTAGCATCTATAGATCCAAGACAACCGATTAGATTGGAGAGGTTAGTAAGATATGTAGATAGCTCGAAAAAGGCATGAGAGCTCAAATAGCCCGAAGAAAGGGATTGAGAGCTTGAATAACCTAGGAGGTGCCTGGACAACTCGTATAACTTGATAGAACATGTAGATAGTTCGATAGGGAGCTTGAGTAGCACGATGGAAAAAGTGAACAACTTATATAACTCAATGGAAAGTCCAAACAGGATAGGAAATCTAGATAGCTCAATAGAACAAGTGGACAACTCAAAAGGAGTTTAGTTTGTTAATGTGAAATGAGAGTGGTTTAATCTCTTAAAAGGAGCTCAACCTATCGATAAGAACCCAACTAAGAACGAGTCTACCGTTAATAATAAAAAGAACAAGTTGGCCACCATGAAAATAAAGTACTAGTTAATAAAAGGAAAGTACAAGTCAACCACATGTAAAGAAAAACAAGTCAGCTACAAAGATTATAAAGAACTTAACTACTAATGGAATGAGTATACAGTGGACATGACAAAGTCAAGATGAAGGATAGAAAAATCAAGAAGAAGGAGAATTTAAGATTGAGGTAGTTTTATTGAGATAAATTTAAATGAATAGTTAATTGATAATTAATTTGTTTAGAATTTTCTTTTTTGTTTTAAGAGTGTAAGAGTTAGGAGTTTATTATGTCATTAATAGATAATAAGTGTCTCATGATAACAAAGTTTAAGACTTAGAGATGAAAAACCAAAATAGAGTCTATTAAAATGTGATGTTTGATGGTATGAAATGAAAAAAAAAAAATCAAAAGGTGAGTGAGATTATTTACAAAACTTTTGATTTGCTGACTCCTCCTTACGACTTCAACGGGGATATGACATATTACTTCAGGAAGAGGGAAAATCTCACCTTAAAAATTACCTCAGCATTCTATCCTAGAAGAGAACACAGACACGAGGCACACGCACAAACAGGTTTGAAGATATTCAATTTGAAATTTATTTCAGTAATTAATTTACTATAACTAAATTCAAAATAGCATGAAAATATTTAATAAAAATACAAAAATGTTCATTTATTTAATGCTAAAAAAATGGCTAATAAAACATACTACAAAAGAAGAGAACTGAAAGAAAGTTATATACGTGAGATAGATTTAATTATTGAACTTAGTTTACTTTTGTTTATTTTTTCTTACTCTGATACTCTATTTCTCTCTTTTTCTTTTATTATTCAAACAACTTAATATCTCATACTTGTTCACTACAACGCTCTTTCTTGCTTTACGTTTCTTCTCCACTTGACATTAAGACTCAACTTTATTTGCTTTGAAGATGCTTCATCAAAATTTTTCAAAGGTTACAAATTAATGTCAAAAAGTCAAATCTTCAAACACATGGGAGAGAGACTTAACTTTATATAAATATGACAGGACAAGTTTTTTTAAAAATATTTATTTTACATTTCTTTTTTTCAAAGAAAATATTGTATTATAAAATTTAAAATGACACGTGGCAAGAAGTTTTCAAAGGGTAAACATCAATATATGAAAAATCAAATTTTTAAGCATGTTGACGAGGGTTAAGACAACGAATTTCAAAAGGTAAAAAATTTAATTTAATAATCGTTTTTGTTTTGTATGTTTATTTTTTAACGGCGACTACAACATTGAAAACTATTTAAAATAGTCTCACTTCCAAATAGCATTGGAAACTATTTAAAATAGTCTCACTTCCAGTCATATTACCTCATATCTTCTCTAATTTTGTATGTATTTAGTTTAGTAGTGTTGAGGGCATGGAGAAATATTAGACAGATAGAACGATACAAACCTACATGTAAAAGGTGTAGAAGAAAGGTTGCTGCTAATTCTAGTAGAATTGAAATGAGAGTTTGAATAGAGAACGTCAGTGAAATCGTTGGAAGGAATTTGATTGAAGCTTGAGAGATCCAAAGTAGTCGACTCAGAGCAAAGAAAAGTGTCGGAAGGAAGAAGATTCATTTGGAGACTAAAGCAATTAAAAAAAGGAAAGTTAATTATATATAACTGCAACAAACGTGAAACCAACAAAGACAGGATACTAGTGCAAAAAACGTTAAACCAGTAAAGACAACATATTAGTGTGAAATGCATTTTTTATAGTGTTTTTTAATAATAATTTTTTATATTGGTTATAATCTATTCATATAAAAAGTGATAGAGTGGTATATTCATAACTATTATAAAACTTAGTTAAAACTAAAATTTTCATTTTAAAGAACTTATTTGTTGAATTTGTTTGTTGTTTTTAACTTGTTTGTTGTTATTATTTCGTTGAATTTGTTTGCTATTGTTTTTGTTTGATTGAACTTGTTTGTTGTTGATACTATACTACAAGTTTATATTTCATGCTTTATAAAATACCAAAAACTAAAATTGATTGTTTTTCTGTTTTTTAGGTCTCATAGGGTTGTAAAAAAGATCACAGTTAATTAAAAAAAATTGATTAACGTTGTATATTGATAAAATTCGACGTTAAATTTAAAGTAGAATTTTTTAAATTCGACGTCAATTTAACATCTTCCGATATGACGTCGTTTTTGAATTCGATGTAAAAGGTCCAAAATATTCGACGTTATACGCTATTTTTATACTAGTGACCTGACTGTGATTGCTACGTTATGGAAAGAGTTTCCTGGTCTTTTCAGTCCTTGCATACAATGATTCAAATATTGTAAACTCATTCTTGAAGTAGATGAAACCTTTCTAATAGACAAATATCATGGGATTTTGCTTACCGCCATTGCTCAAGATCACAATAGAAATCTTTTTCCATTGGCATTTGTCGTTATAGAAGGTGAGACAAAAAAGGCATTGATATGATTCTTTCAACTACTTCGAGAACATGTTACCCCTCAACAAAATATTTGCATCATCACTGACAGAGGGAAGGGTATCCTATCAGCCTTAAGATCAGAAAAAGTTGGTTGGGAAGAGGATAATTTGAACTCCATTTATTGCATACGTCATCTAGCCTCCAACTTCAACAACAAATTCAAAAATTAGGAACTCAAAAAAAATTAATCAATTTAAGTACTATTTCACAAAATTTTATTGTCAATTTACTATTTAAATGTTCTACACAAAATTCTTCGATTTTTTTATTTTATTAAGTGCTTACAGCTTACGAGGTCAAGCAACTCACTGTGACGACAAAACTTACTGCAATGAGAGACCAATACCCCTAACAAGTTTCTTGGATAGATAAAATTCCATTAAAAAAATGGTATCAGGCTTTTAATGGAAGCATAAGATATGAACATATGACCATTAATCTTGTTGAGTGCATGAACTCTGTTTTAAAAGGAGCTAGTTCATTATCAACTGGTGCTCTCATCAAAACAAAATTTGAGAGGACACAATCATGGTTTGTTGAACGAGGCTTAAAAGCATAGTACATGCTACAAGCAGGCCACCAATATCCTAAAGAAATCATCGGTCCACCAACCTAATTTTATTTTTTTAATTTATTATTTTATTTATGAAACCATAAAAAATAAAACACTCTCTTCACTCACTGTGTATACCAAAAAAGTAACATCTACTCTCACAAATCACTCTCACGGAACTTGCTCTCATTTACAGTGTTGTCACTCTCACTTTTGCACTGAAATTCTTCAAGGAACAGATTTTTTTGTATAATTTTTGTGTTTGTTTTTGGATGACATTTGTATTATATTGTACTTTTTATTATTATTTTGAATTGCCTTCAGTTTAACATAATTTTTTGAGAGCGAAATTTGTTTAAATTTGAATATAGAAAGTTTGTAAAATTTTTTATTTAAAAAAAACTCTAATTAAATGGGCTAGTGAGTCAACCCGTTTATCCATCAACCCGTGGTGAGTCGAGTCGGGTTCAGATTTTTTTGACTCGCTAATAAATGAGGTGGGTTGGGCTGACTCACTAAGTGAGCAACCCGTGGTGGGCTGTGACGGGTCGAACTGGGTTATCCGTTTTGACAGTTCTAGTTTTTTCTTAATCTTACCTTTTTGTAATTCATTCACTAATTAATAAAATACTTTTACTATTTCTTATAATTTTTGTTTTTATTTTTTTTTATTTTCTGTTTACATTAACATAATGATGATTTATATTTCTTTTGGGTCTAACACAATCAACAAAACAAAATTGTCAAAGAATAACAGTAAATTAATATTTAAAGAACAATAACAAAACACATGGTAAATAACTTTATCAAAAATCATAACTTTTGACCATTCACACTGCTGGTAATCGATTACTAGATAGCTTTTGTCCATATAACTTGCTCGTAATCGATTACTACCATAGTGTAATCGATTACCAGAGACATTTTTTTTATGCAAGGTGAAGTCGTGTCCCTTGCATGACTTCAGCACCTTATAATCAATTACAACAACTAGCAATCGATTACAATACCCTAAAATCGTTTTTTATGTCCACGACTTCATCCCTGACCACTGTGTCAAGGTGAAATTTAAAGTTGTCTAAACCCACGACTTACCTACTTCAATAAATTCGAAAATTTTCACTTCAAAATTTCCTTCTTACAAAAGCCAAGTGTTTGTTTTATTAATAAAAGATATGGAATATATTGTTTAAAATCCAGTCTAATCCAATCTAATATAATAAAAAGTATTTAATTTATAATTTAAATCCATTTTAAATATATTAATTAGATTTGATTTTTTTTAATTTAAATTAAATTAAATCTAGATTCGACCTTTAACTAAAGTCAATTTAGATAAGTTTTTTAGCTTGGACTGAAACTTTAACAAACAAACTTAATTCTAAGTAAATCGATTTGATTTTACTTTTTTTTGAAGCTAACTTGGTTCCATATTGAATAGGATAAACAACGGATTTCAAAGGGTAAAAATTAATATATGAAAAGTCAATTTTTAAAGCATATTGAAAACTTTATGACAGTTTATTAACTAATATAATTGGAATTTCTATTGTGACTAACATGATTACTGTAAAATAGAAAATTCGAAATAGAAATAAATTAGGAAATTAAATAATGTACGAATTCAAGAATAAGTTATAAGAAGTTAATTTTTGATTTAAATTCTCATTTAGTCCTAACTTTTATATAAAACAAATTCAATTTGGTTTTTTAATTCTTTTTGTTTCAATTAAGTTTTTTTAAATTTTTTAATATTTGATACAGTTTGATTTTTTTTATTTTTATTAACTAATGATGTGTGTCATCGTATTTTATTTTTCAACTTTTTAAATTTTTATTTTATTCTTTAAAATGTTCACGAATGAGGTATATGTATGACATTGTCAGGATGATATAGTAGCGACAATATCACATGTTTCATATTTAATTTAGTGTTTATATTTATTATTTTGATTAAATTCAGTTTTAATTTTTGTTTAAAGTGAAACAATTTTATTTTTTAATTAAAAAATTAAATTTTATAAAAAGAATATTATTATTAAAATTAACATTTTTAATAAATACTTTTAGAAATATTTTTAAACATATATTATTTAAACTCTAAATATATTATTTAAATATAATTATAAGATTTATGTTTATTTTTTCTATAATTTTTTTATAAAGTTTGATTTTGTTACCCAACTTATTATTGAATATATCTAGTTATATAGAAAGAGGTTAATAAAAGTATTCAAATATTGAATTACATAAGAAAATAATACTATCTAATATTAAATTATAAATGAAGACAAATTGGATATCTATTAAATTACTTACAATTTAATTGTGTAAATTTTCATTTTTATTTAAACTTATGATGTTAAAAATATTTGTAATTTTGTTTGAATTTATATTTGAAATAATTGTATATAAATTTATATAAAAAAGCTACTAGTATAACATTCAATAATTTTTATATAAATGTTAAAATTGGTTTAAGAATAATTCCATAAATATTATTTAAAATGTCAATTTTAATAAAAATATCATTATAAAATTTATATTAAAAAAATGATTTTAATTTGGAAAGAATAAAATTGATTAACTTAGAAAAAGAATACTGAATTGAATTAAAATAATAAATGTAAAATCTGTAAAGTCTGAATTAAATATAAAACACATAACATTGATACTTCACACTAATCCTGACATAAATTGTTACATTACATTGAGAATGATATGTGAATAAATTTTTTAAAATTAAAAAAAATAAAAAATATTGAAAAAACCCAAAAAAACAAATAAAACCAACGAACTTACACTATCTATCTATCTATTTATATATATATATATATATATATATATATATATATATATATATATATATATATATATATATATATATATATATATCTTTAACGCCGTTAATTTTATCATGATATCTAAGATGAAAAAAGAAGAATTATTTTTTAATGAAAAAGAAAGTTATATATGCGTGGCTTTGTATTTGTGTGTATGTCTTAATTATATAAAATCTTTATTGTAAAGTTAAAAATTCAATAAACACTGAGAATGACTTTAGTTTTTCCATCCAACTGTTATTCCAAGGTTGAAAATTTTAACTTAATTATTATAATTCAAGTAGCACGTACGTTAGTTTTGTTGACAACTTTTTGAAATTTCACAAATTTTAGTTTACAATTCCATAAATGTCGACAGTAAGTACCTACCATTAATTTTTGCCGTGTTTCACTGCATAGATCTAGTTAAGAGCATTGAAATTCTTCTTCCATTCTTCTTCAGTTCTCTCTTTTCCATTAAGAAGACATGTCATATGAGCTTTATTCCAGTAAGTTTCTGCTCATCTTGGTCTTCTTTCATCACAACATCTACCACAATTACTTTTCCTCTTTTGCCTTTATCACAAATAGCTTCTTTTCAATTTTCTATTATCTTCTTACCATCCTCGTCAAGGCTGATGCAGTTCTGTTCAAGGTAGGCATCTCTAAACGAATGTTTCCTAAACTTCTTTCACTATTGCTACTTTTTTTGTAATAAATTAGAATAGGAATTTTACTATTTTCGAATCATTTTATTAACATTCTAGAATTGGCATGAGGTATGTTATTAACAAATTTATAATTATTTTTAGTGGATTTTGCATCATTGGAATGACGAGAATAAGAAGAAAAGTAATTGTGATAGAAGCTGTGATAAACCAAGATGAGCAGGGACTTACTAGAGTAAAGCTACTCATGGATGTGCAAATGACATATCTTATTAATGGAAGAGAATTGAAGAAGAATGGAAAAAACTCGTGGTGGAAGCAGGAGATCAGAGCTACAAAATATAAACTTTCACATGATGTTTGTCTCTTATTTAGATCTATCCTTGAATACTAAAGTTATGTCAATGCATTTTCCCTTATCAATAAATGATATGTAAGAAAATGCGACCAGAATAAAAAGAAGAATTGATAAGAAATAAGACTCAGAAATATGAAATTTCTGTAATGTGTGAAAGTGTTTGCTTTATTATTAAAGGACATTGAATATATTTTTAAAATCCAGTCTAATATAATAAAAAGTATTTAATTTATAATTTAAATCCATTTTAAATATATTAATTAAATTTGGTTTTTATAATCCAATTTAAATTGGATTAAATTTAGATTGAATTCAATTTTTTAATTAGATTAAATTAGTTAAATCAATTTAATTTTCTTGACGGTTAGATTCATTACATATGGATTGGACATCTTGAGTCAATCTATTAACGGAATCGATTTGGATAAGTTTTTTTTACTTAGAGTTTCAACTTAAACAAACTTAGTAGTAGATCAACTTGGTTTCAAATAAACTTTACTCAATCTTGTATCTGGAAGGACTTAATTCTATCCAATCCTCATTTTTAATCGACTTAAACGTACCTTAATTTTAAATTTTTAAAATCTAAAAGTAAATGTAATATAAATTTAATCTAAATCCAATAAATAGCAGCTGTTTCTCAAGATCTATGATAATTTTCTAGAACCCCAATAAATAGCAGCTGTTTCTCAAAATCTATGTAATTATTTTGGTAAGAATAGGAAAAGTTAAGAAGATTTTACTTTATTAATAGAATAATTCGTCTTATTTAACTCTTATTGTTTCTATAGCTACCATAGAAAAATCAATATCTACAAGAAATATTATTAAAACAAGATTACAAAATAAAATGAAAGATAAATTTTTTACTGACAAGATATTTATTTATATTGAAAAAATATTGAATTATGTTAAGGAGTTCAAAAGCTTAAAAGAATCAAAGAATATATATATATATATATATATATATATATATATATATATAATTTCTTTTATAATTATGGTTATAATGATATTAAATTATGTGTTTATTGTTTTATTAGTGACGGTGATGAATATCCGAGAAAATAGGAGTTACTATATGAAAAGTCAAATTCACTAGCATATTGATGAGGGAAGGAAAACAGATTTCAAAGTTAAAAAAATTAATTTATTTATGGTTTTTGTTTTGTGTGTTTGTGTGTTTATTTATTTAAGGACGGCCACAAAACATTGAAACGGTCTACACTTCCAATAAAATACTTCGTTATTAATTATTTTACTACGATGACGCAAAATGGTACATCACAGATGCGATATTTTAAATCAGATTCCTAATATGTTGATGAGGTTATATATAGAGAAATCAGAATTTGACCTTATTAGCACATATCTTCTCTAAATCAGAATTTTAAGAGAGCTATTCTCTTAAAATAATTGTAAAAGACTGAATTGCCGGCTTTCTAATTATTTTAACAAAACAAGTGGACTCGGAGTAGTACGTAACTCTAGAAAACTCGTGTATATTTTATTTCTCAAAATACATAGATATCTTACAATTCAACTTAACATGGATTCAAATCCGAATAGACTAAAAGCGAAAATACAAATTTAGGTTTTTGAATCTTTATATAAAGGGCGAGAAAGTCCGAAACACCACACAAAATACAGATTTACATCAAATTATGGCTTCAAATAATGTCCTAAGTGAGATCTTTGAAGGTCAAGTTCACTTGTACAAACACTTATATGCTCATGCAGTAGATTGTATAAGTATTAAATGGATGATTGATCTTGGCATACCAGACATCATCCACAACCATGGTCAACCTATTTCACTTCCAAAGTTGGTGTCCATTCTACAAATTCCGCCAAGTAAAGTTAGAGGCGTGAAGAGTCTCCTACGCTACCTGGCACACAATGGATTCCTTCAGATTGTAAGACTCCATCACAACACAGAAGAAAACGAAGCATTTTCTCTAACACCTGCATCACAGCTTCTTGTCAAAGGCACTGACCTTTGTCTTGCACCAATGGTAGAGGCTTTTATTAACCCAAGTATGGCACACGTATGGTCTCACTTGAAGAAGTGGACTTATGAGGACGATCTTACACTGTATGATGTCTCCCTTGGATCAAATTTCTGGGACATTCTTAGTAAAAACCCAGCAATGAACGAATCGTTCAATGAGGCAATGGCTAGCGATTCTCAGATGATAAACCTGGCATTAAGAGGTTGCAAATGGGTGTTCGAAGGAGTGGAGACCATTGTGGATGTCGGAGGTGGAACCGGAAACACAGCCAAGGCTATCTGTCATGCATTTCCTAACGTGAAGTGCACTGTCTTTGATCGTCCACAGGTTGTGGAGAAGTTGTCGGGAACCAAGAATTTGACATATGTTGGCGGTGACATGTTCGAATCTATTCCCAAGGCTGATGCAGTTCTACTCAAGGTAGGTATCACGTTTCCTAAACTTCTTTCACTACTGTTTTTTAATAAATTAGAATACGAATTTAATATTCTAATCATTTTATTACAATTCTAGTATTGACATGAGGTATGTTATTAACAAATATATAATTATTTTTAGTGGATTTTGCATGATTGGAATGACGAGGATTGTAAGAAGATATTAGAAAATTGCAAAGAAGCTATTTCTGGTAAAGGAGAAAGAGGAAAAGTAATTGTGATAGAAGCTGTGATAAACGAAGGCCAAGATGAGCAGGGACTTACCGGAGTAAAGCTACTCATGGATGTGCAAATGACATGTCTTAATAATGGAAAAGAGAGAACTGAAGAAGAATGGAAGAAACTCGTGATGGAAGCAGGATTTCAGAGCTACAAAATATCTTCTTTCACAGGATGTTTGTCTCTTATTCAGATCTATCCTTGAATACTAAAGTTATGTCGATGCATTTCTTCAAAGCATGTTATTGAGCAAACAAGGTCGCAATGCGTATTTTCCCTTATCAATTAATGATTTGTAAGAAAATGCGACTAGAATAAAAAGAAGAATTGATAAGAAACAAGAATCAGAAATATATGAAATTTCATGGAATGTGTGAGAGTGTTTGCTTTATTAATAAACGACATGGAATATATTTTTAAAAATCTAGTCTAATCCAATCTAATAAATAAAAAGTAATGAATTTATAATTTAAATATTTTTATGTAGGGATATGTGTAGGGCTAAGAGATGTACCTGAAGTGTCTTTCTTGCTCTCTGACCTTTGTGTCATTTGTTTGCGTCATAATTTGTTAGATTTTATTGTCGTTTTTTGTGGATGTCAACTTAAAATTTGTGTTGCCTCCAAAGAAGAAAGAATGTCAAGAAGTCTATAAAAAAAAGAAATAACTCTAATGAATGTAAACATAGATAATTTTACTCAATATCAATTCGAAACAATTTTTTCCCATATTCTTATAAAAAAAATAGACTGATTTTAGAAACTGTCATAATATGTTCAGGCTATCATGACGTAAATTTTTGTTACTTATAGACCTATTATGAGGTACATATGTACGTCATAGTTCGTTTTTGTACGTCATAAAATATGATTTTTGTACTAGTGAGTTATGAGTGGGTTCAAAGAGTTTCTGCTCACAATTGAATATTCAGTGTATAGTCAAAAGTGTGTACCTTTGTGCTTTAGTTCTGTATTTATAGGACACCTGATAAATCAATATAATACTAACTTACCTTTTTCTTGGTTTGTTGTTCAGAAATCGTTATCACTTATCAATATCTTGAATCATTATATTATTATTTTGCTAACAGTCAGGTTATTTGCCCACTTAAATTATTAGCCCATTAACCATAATTCAAGTGTTGGTCCTGTTATGACCCAATACTAATAACTCAAACGCTAGCCCAATTAGGGCCCGCCGTAGACAAAATGACTTATGAGATCGAAACACTCATTCTTCTAACCACTCGGCATACACCATATACCATACATATTCCTCCCAAATCTGAGTTAACAATTCGGCCTTCAAGAAAGGTTAACTATAGGACTTATGATAAACGTTCGGATCAGGGCTTGTTATTGTACATCGTCGGATGAGGACCTAGTGCCTTCAGATGATTATTTGGATTTCTCGCCTTTAAAGCAGTTGCAGAGTCTCACGAGATAGACCGCAAGATTAAACAGGATCCTACGGCTCATATTGTTTTCAGCCGCGTGAGTTACCCCTCATAAATGTAAAAGGCATTTCGAAATCATTTCGATTTCCTAACCGTCATTTTCCTACGACAACCATCAAAGCTTTTTCTCTGCACACCTCAGGTAATCATGAACCTTACTATAATCTCATCTTCTCCATTTGAACCCATGGGAGGAGAAAGGCGAGGCAACGACAACGGCCCACCTGCCACCATAGAAGTAGCGCCACCCATGGAAACTAGTAATGCGGAAACCTTACTCAGCAATGATAGCGCTTTCGTTTACGGTAATGTCCTGGTTGAGGTTCTTGTGGAGGAGGAAAGTTCATCCTAATCTTTGCCCAACATCAGTGGATATGATTGGGCCTCTCACGATGTTAGTGAGTATAATAGCTTATTTTCCAGTAGGGTAGAATTAAAAAGATGGGTAGAAAACAATTGTGTATTGAGAACCTTGGATTGTAGTTCCCTGATTAAATTATCTGCTTGTAAAGATAATGAACGAGTATTTCATGGGAAAGAAAATCATCCGCATGACCTCTTTTTCACCTATACTTACATGTTTCGTGAAATGTATATTCAAATGCCCTTTAATTCTTTTCAAATGGGAGTATTAAAGGTGTTGAATACGACGCCCTCCCAACTACATCCCAATAGTTGGGGTTATATTGAAGCTTTTGCTATAGTGTGTCAGGTCATTCGAATAACCCTTACTCTGGTTATATTCCTTTATCATTTTCGCACCCGACTGAATGCCAAAAAGGGTGGGTGTCCCTGATATCTGAACCGAAGAATTCTTTGCTTGCGACGAGTGATTTGTGCTTACCACCACTTTGTGGCTTTGAAAATATAGTCGGAGACGTTGGGCCGCTGTGAGTAAGGCTAAGGCCACCTTCTTTATTTGGGAATATCATTCTTCCGCTCCTTGTAATGTTCTGCTAACGAAGTAAACCAATATGAAATAAGGAGTTTCTTGAATGAGGGCTGCAGTGATCGTGTTGTTTGATGTAGCCATGTACAACTACAAATCATGCCCTTGTACTGGACGTGCCATGATAGATGGATTAGTCAGGATATCTTTGACTTTGCCAAAGGTCATTTCACACTGGTCGTCCCATTGTTGGGTGATCCCTTTCTTCATATTCTTAAGAATTGGTTTAATATGCTCTGCAAGTCGCGTAATAAAACATGACAGAGATGTCAGTCTGCCAACATAGCGTTGTCTTTCCTTTAAATTGGTAGGACTCCTCACTTCCAAGACCATTTGACATTTATCTGGATTGGCCTCAATTCCTCGAGAAGTTAACATGAATCCTAAAAACTTCCCGGTTGGTCAATCAACACCTTCCCGGCTGGTCAATCGATTTTCTCCGTCGAACCTTCGTTTCTTCTAAGCAACCGCGCGTGCTTCTTTGACTATGTCCAGTTTGTTTGTCATGACGCTCGAATGAATTCTGGGCATATCTAAGGCAACCCAAGCGAACAAATCTACGTTGACTTTCAAATTTTTTGCTAAATTTTTCTCATCGACTTTTTCCAGCCTTCCTCCTATAGACGTTATTTCTCATTTTTTCGAGCACAAACAATTTGATATCTCCTTGGGGTTGGATGTGGTCATCAGTGTTTGTTTGTGGATTGAGATCGACCGTAATAGCTTCTGCTCCTCTGCTCTTTTTGGCCTGACTAAAAGGTGTGACTTTTAGGCTAGCAACATAACATTTCGTGTTGTTCGTCGATCTGGTTGCATGGTACATACAGTTCCTTTGTTCGATGGAAATTTCATGGTCAAATGAGGAGTGGACACCACGGCTCCGAAAGCGTCCAAACAAGGTTATCCCAATAAGACATTATACGAAGTATTTGCTTCTACTAGTAAGAACCTTATTCTAAGTTCTTTTGCCTCTCTGCCTGTTCCAAGTCGGGTCCTCAAGTCTAAATATCCTCGAGTATCGACTCTTTCTCCTATGAACCCCATTATCTGTTCATTAAATGAGGTTATTATATCTTCATATAAATCCATTTTCAGGAATATTGCCTAGTATAAGATGTTGACCGAACTGCCTTGGTCAATCAGCACCTTACCAACACTATAATATCTCGGTTGTGATGACCATGGAATCATCTTGATTAGGGTCAGAAGCATGGAAGTCTGTGTCAGTAAAGGTAATAGGTGGCGTATATCAAGGTTGTCTATCTACCATATGAACAATTTTCAAACTCATTAGGTGCTTTCTGCGGGCTGAAGATGATGCCCCTCCTCCTTCAAAGTCTCCTGATATAGTATTTATATGCCCCCAAATCGAACGTTCGTGTTCATGACCACAACTACGACTACGGTTGTGCCTTTGACTCTGGTCGTCCCTTTGATACGACTGTTCGGGACTTCTACGCAGAGATTTTTCTCTAGGGGAGCTTCTTGTTTGGGCTCCCTCTTCTTTTACATACTTTTGGAGATGGCCTGCCCGAACGAGTCTTTCTATTTCATCCTTCAATACATCGCATTCGTTTGTATTATGGCCATAGTTCATGTGAAACCATCAGTTTTTTCTTTTGTCGACGTTTCTTGGAGTATACTCTTTCGAACTGTAAGAAGTTTGGCATTAAGGGCTTCCTCGAGAACTTTTGCCCTGGGTGCATTAAGGGTGGTATAATGATTAAACCTGGATTCTGAATAAAATCCTTCTGACGAGGACATCCATTTTTGTCGTTATTGTTGAACGATCGCTTTCCTTCTTTCTTGCTCCCACCTGTAGAAGCTTCTTGTTGTTGTGTCTTCCTTGAGTTCCTTATATCTTCAATGCGAATGAACTAGGAAACTCTTTCCTGGAGTTCGTTCATAGTTTTAGGTAGTCGTGCATATAAGTTTTCAGCAAAATATCCTGCTTTTAAGCATGAAGGTAGATTGCTGATGATAAAAGTGTGATTTATGCCCTTATCTCGTCGTGCGGTCTCATTATACCTTTTTCATAAAGGCCTTCAAGGTTTCCTCCTTCTCCTGTTTAGTATTCACCAACTCCGCACGTGTGAACTCCTGTACCCGGTTGGATGCATACTGTTTTCCAAAAAGATCTTCCACAGTAGCAAAGCAATACACTGTGTTTGGGGGAAATGTGTTGTACCATTCTAATGCTTCTCCTTTGAGTGATAGTGAAAAAGGTTTACACATAATCGGGTCGTTATCCAAGTAGAATGCCATTGCGTTAACAAATATCTTGAAATGATCATCTAGATCGGTCGAGCCATCATATTTCTCTAATACAGGAGGAGTTTTTTCCGGCATAGGAGTCTACATGATAGCCGTCATGAATGGACTAGACTGGTAGGTCGTACAACTTGTAGAGGTGTGGGTGTAATCCTGATATTTGCTTCCCTTCTTCCTTGGTCGTTTGGATTAGTGTGATGGGATGTTGATTACGCCTGTTTAGGTTGGTGTGATGGGACAACTATTGATTGTGGCTTATCTCGTGGCCTTTCTCATGGTTCGACATTGAATGTTGAGCAGACTACTCATGATGAGCTCGTTCCGCCCTTAGTGCCACAATCTCCTCTTCATGCTTCCGCTACATCTCCAATTATGCTTGCGCCTGCGCCTGCATCTGCGCCTACATATTTCTGATCATCTCTCTGGTGCTTTGTTGCTCCTCCATATTTCTTGTGGTCACCATTGGGTTTCTTCAGCTTATCTCGGTCCCATAGTGGGTGCCAAAATGTTTCTGTAGGGATATGTGTAGGGATAAGAGATGTACCTTTCTGACTTGGCCTTCTTACTTTTCGATGCTTGGATAACTTGTTTCGCTTCCTTCACCTTTAGACCGGGGGTAAGCACCTGCAAAAGGCACTCCGACACTCAAGTTAGGCGTGGTTTCAAAGAGCTTATGCTCACAATTGAATATTCAGTGTATAGTCAAAAGTGTGTACCTTTGTGCTTTAGTTTTGTTTTATAGGGCACTTGATAAATCAATATAATACTAACTTAGCTTTTTCTCGGTTTGTTGTTTAGAAACCGTTATCACTTATCAATATCTTGAATCATTTTGTTATTATTTTGCTAACAATCAAGTTATTGATCCACTTAAATTATTAGTCCATTAACCATATTTGAAGCGTTGGTCCTATTACGACCTAATACCAATTACTTAAACACTAACCCAATTATGGCCCACCGTAGACAAAACGACTTACTAGACCGAACAACTCATTCTTCTAACAAGACATACTCCATATACATACAAAATCCTTTTTAAATATATTAATTAGAATTGAATTTGTTTTAATCTAATTTAAATTAGATTAAATTTAAATTGAATTCATTTTAGACTAAATTTAGTAAATTCATTTAATTTACTTAATTATAAGATTCATTAAACATGAATTCAACCATCTCAAATCGACCTTTAACTGAAGTGAATCCGGATAAGTTTTTTTTGGACTGAATGAACTAAAACTTTAACTTAAAGAGACTTCATTCTATGTAAATCGATTTGATTTTAACTTTGTCTTAAACCTAACTCGGCTCTATATTGATGAGGGTAAACAACAGATTTCAAAGGGTATAACACTACAAGAAAAAGTCGAATTACATACAGAAATATATATACGGATTTAAATCCGTATAGAAGATAACTTTTATATACGGAAATTATGTACGGATATCAGAAAAGGAGTTATATACGGTTTTTATGTACGGAATTTTATATACGAAAAAATCTATATATAATATCCGTATTTAACTTTGGCGCATGGTGGCGGCAAAATTACCCAAGGATGTATCCGTATATAATATATATTATCCGTATGTAGTTTGAAAGAGGTCTTTAACTACAGATATTATATACGGGTATGGAAAATAATTTATTTAAAAAAATGATTTTTGGGTTAATTGACTGCTGGAGCTGACTCGGTTTGCATTTTACCCTCTTTCTCGAACCCTCATCTCGATCTCTCTTTTCTCTCTCGCGTTGTCCATCTCGAACCTTCATCTCTAGAAACACTGTCACCTCTGTTCGCTCTCTCTGAATATCAAACACTGTCACCTTCAGTGTGTTGTGGTGTCGAAGCTTCAGTCACGTCTCCTCTCGAAGCTGTCTTCTCTGCAACTGTCGACTTCTCTGGTGGCGAGCTGTCGGTCCTCTCTTTTGTGCAGCTGTCGGTCTACTTAACGCCTCTTCTGTCGAACGGTAGGTGCCCTCAATCATTCTTCTCTCGAGCCCTAAATAATTGTTTTGTCGAGCCCTAAATAGTTATTCTGTCGAGCCCTAAATCATTTTTCTGATAATCTGCAATGCCTAGAAATCTTTAAAATTGAACCTTAATCTGTGTTAATTTTATTTTAATTGGCCCATTTTTGGTTCGTGTGCCAAGACGTAGTTGGATTTTGACGAGGCATCAATTGAGGTTGGTTTATTGCGGTTTAAGCTGAGACATTGAAGTTGGTGGTACGAAGGCCGAAGGAACCACAAAAAGGTGTTTTTAATTTCCTCTCTTGCTCGGTTTGGTGGGAATCAAACAATTGTATGACATGGGTGCTTGCTTATTTGTTATTTTGTTCACTCCTTTTTGAATTATTTTTTGATGGGTACTGCTACAGCTACTGGTGCTCACACGAGACATGTCATGCCTTGTTTCTGCTCCACAACCTTGTTTCTAAATTATGAACACGACTGTTGAGGGTGTCAGTCAGCCATAGACTCAGTTGAACCACTTTGTCTGTCTCTTGCTTTCGTTCACCATATATAACAATACCCATTAGCTAGCAAAACCAGTACCTACTATGTACTCATCAAACTAACAGTGTTACTTTACCAAGTCAAATTAAACCACCTTCCAGCTCACTTCTTTTTCTTATTCCAGTATTATTACAAATTAAACCATTTCATAGTAATATATAATATATATAAATATAGATGAGTATTACTAATAAAGGTTGTAAACGTATTTGATTAAATCTCCTAGCACATTCTCTTCTACCTCTTCCTCCATGAAATTGATTTTCAAGTTAGCAACCTACTTTGTTTAAAAGCAGAAGACGAATTAGAGGATGTGTTCTGGTTTTCACTAATAAAATATATGATTTTAGTTCAATGTGCTCTTCCTATTTTTTACTTTTTGTTCAATTTGTTTGACTAAGATATGGTTTTGAACTTGGTTAAAAAAATTGTCATTATAAAATTTGATTATCTTTTTGTATTAGATTATACTTGTATTCATTAGTGTTGGTTTTTGCTTGCTTAGGGTTGCCATTGTATTAGATTATACTTGTACATTTCATTTATTAAATTTGTAATCATAAACTTTACAAATATTTTTTAACAACTCATATTGTTTGCAGTCACAGGAACTTGGAAGGTCTGTTCATGTTGATGAAATATTTCAACAAACACACATCCGTCAATCAACAGGGGACTTTGTAGATGAAAGGTCTAGGCGGACCCATGTATGTATCTACTAACTCTATCTCATTATACATTGTCGGTTTTCAAAGCTCATTGTTTGCTAATAATATTTATTCCTTTAATAGGAACAAATTCAAGCCAAATTTTCTCAAATGAGATCTGAGACTGCATCTGTTGGTGCCTCTGCATGTAGTCCCCTAGACCCTGCGGAGGAGGAGAGATTGAGAAACCAATGCTAGTTAGATGCTGCTGGTGGAAGATACAAGGGACCTGTATATGGCATTGGACATGTCAGTTCCACAGATGACTGTGTCGATAGTTACATCCGACAGACACAGGCATCTTCTTCCACTCAGGCACCAAATTCATAAGTAATTGATAATCTTAAATCACAGGTACAACAATATGGCCAACAACTTCAAATGGTTCATGGCTTTCTTGGTGTCCTCCTTCCATTCCTTCCACCTTCAGCTACTGCAGCTACACAACAATTTTTAAACTTTCCAAATTCTCAACATCAAAATGAAGCAGCCAATGACCACCAAGGTCCAGACCGACAAGCTCCAAACCAGCAATCACCAATCCAACAACCACCACCAGATCAACCAGATGATGGAAATGATCACCAGCCATTTTATAGAACTTACTTTCATTATTCTTGAACTGATTTAGATGAAGCTTATGTTGTTGTTGAACTGATTTAGATGAACCTTATGTTGTTGAACTGATTTAGATGAAGCTTATGGTGTTGAACTTGTTTACATGAATGTTTCGTTACCTAATTTTTGTTATGTAAACAATATTTTTTGTTGATTAAGTGCGTGTCTTATTTCTTTTATATGACAATATACTATGTTTAATATTCAGTACTGCATATGAATGGTGTTTATGTTTAATATTCAGGTTTGCATGTATAAATTATGCTTATGTCCAATATCCAGGTCCGCATCGGTTTGTTTGGAATGAAATATAATTATATACGAAAATATCCGTATATAAGTTATATACGGATATTTCCGTATATAAGTTATATACGAATATTTCCATATATAAGTCTACCTACGAGGGTATTATATACGAATTTTGGGCCGTATATAATCTGTATATAAAATTCTATTAAATACGGATTTTGAACCTTATATACGGATTTTGGCGATAGATAGTTGTCATTTTTCTTGTAGTGTAAATTAATATATGAAAGGTCAATTTTCAAAACATATTTTAACTTTATGACAGTTTATTAACTAATTTACTTGAAATTTCTAGTGATTAACATGATTACTGTAAAATAGAAAATTCGAAAAAGAAATAAAGTATGAATTCAAGAATAAGTCATAAGAAATTAATTTTTGGTTTAAATACTCGTTTAGTACTAACTTTAATATAAAACAAATTCAATTTGGTTTTCTAATTCTTTTTGTCTCAACTAAGTTTTTTTAAATTTTTTAATATTTGATTTTGTTTGATCTTTTTTATTCTTACTGACTAGAGACGTGTGTCATTGTATTTTTCTTTTTAACTTTTTTAATTTATATTGTCACATATTTTATATTTAATTTAGTGTTTATATTTATTATTTAGATTAAATTCAGTTTTAATTTTTGTTTGAAATGAAACAATTTTATTTCTTTCCCAATTAAAACTAAATTTAATTTTTATAAAAAAAATATTATTGTTAAAATTAAAATTTTTAATAAATACTTTTAGAAATATTTTTAAACTAACTCTAAATATATTATTCAAATATAATTATAAGATTTATGTTTCAACTTTTTCTGTAATTTTTCATAATAGTTTGATTTTGTTGTCCAACTTATTATTCAATATATCTAGTTATATAGAAAGAGTTAATAAAAGTATTCGAATATTGAATTACAAAATAAAATAATACTATCTAATATTAAATTATAAATGAAGACAAATTGAATATCTATTAAATTACTTACAATTTAATTGTGTAAATTTTCATTTTTATTTAAACTTCTGAAGTTAAAAATATTTGTGAGTTTATTTGAATTTATATTTGAAATAATTGTATATAAATTTATATAAAAAAGCTACTTATATAACACTCAATAATTTCTATATCAATGTTAAAATTGGTTTAAGAAAATTTCATAAATATTTAATTAAAATATGAATTCTAGTAAAAATATTATTATAATATTTATATAAAAGAAATTATTTTAATTTGGAAAGGACAAATTTGATCAACTTAAAAAAAAAAAAACTAAATTGAATTAAAATAATAAATGTAAAATCTGTAAAGTCTGAATTAATTATAAAAAACATAACATAGATACTTCACATTAATCCTGACATAAATTGTTACATTACATTGACAATGATATGTGAATAAATTTTTTAAAATTAAAAAAATATTGAATAGAAATCTAAAAATAAAAAATAAAACTACGAACTTAATATATATATATATATATATATATATATATATATATATATATGCGCTAATTTTATTATAATATCTAAAAGAAAAAAAACATTTTTAATGGAAAAGAAAGTTATATGTGTGTAGTTAGGGATGACAACAGGTCGGATTGAACACGGATAGTATCTATTTGCAACTCGATCCGATAAAAAAAAATTCACCCGCTACCCGATCCGCTACCCGCACAGATATCAATTTAAAAAATATCTGTGAGTATTTTAAAACTCGCAGATATTGAAAACGAAATATTTTTATAAATTATTAAAATAAAATTTAAATAGAAATACAAAATATATAAATTAAATTAAATATAAATTAAAATTTAATTTTAATTAAATTTAACTTTGTAAAATATAATTAATATTAATTTTAATTAAATTTAACTTAATAAAATATAAATTAAATTTTTATTTTTATTCTTTTGCGGATAACGGATATCAACGAGTACGAATAATATAATACTCGCATCCGATCCATTTATAAGCGGTATTAAAATATTCATTAGCTGCGGATTGTTGATAATTTATATCCGTGAATATCAACTATTAATCGCAGATTTTATCTACGGATATCTGTTTCACAAAATTTTTTTTCATTCCTATATGTGGCTTTGTATTTGTGTGTATGTCTTAATTTGTAGTTAAAAATTCAATAAACGCTGATAATAACTTTAGTTTTCCCATCCAACCGCTATTCCAAGGTTGAAAATTTAACTTAATTATTATAATTCAAGTACCACGTTAGTTTTGTTGACAACTTTTTGCAATTTCACAAATTTTAGTTTACAATTTCATAAATCTCGAGAATAAGTTAGTGCATTTAATAGGTCTTAACTCTAACCTTAACTCTAACATATGTGGGTTGGAATAAAAAATCTACAGAAAAAAAATCTTTTTTATTAAAAAAGTTTATAGGATCAAATATCCACAAAGTCTTATAGACTAGGACCGTACCTTTCTTTGTTTTTAAAATTCAATAAGAAAAGAAATTCATGAGTTTAATTTCTGCATAGGCAAAGGGAATGAAAACTTCAATGTTTCATATCCATGGCAAACTTATAAGCTTAAACTATACAAGAACAACAAATAAACATCGCCAGATAACAAGTAATGGGTATATAAAAGCATTTTATTTAGTAACAACTAATCCACACCAACAGTTCTAAACACATCATTAATATTTTTTAATATGCCAATTTTTGTATGATATGCTCTGTTATCCTATGTCTGCTGACAAATTTTTACTTGTTACATACATGAAATAGCAATTCCTGTTTATCTTTACTCAGCTCAGATAACCACTTCCTCAAAATTTCTTCTTCGCTGCCTGTACCACCTCTGCCTTCAAGCCCAAAGAAAAAGTACAACCATCAGAGAGTTCACTATTAAAAACCAGTGAAGCTGGTCATCCGCCGTATAGGCAGCGATATGCCCACTTCACATCACTTGCCTACAAGGTAAAAAAATTATATCAAGGAAGATAAAATCAGCATCCCAATCCATACTCATGTTTTACGCCGATTTCATAGGAATAATTTCAATGTACAAAGTGAAATTTCATAGTAATCAGGTTTTTTCTAACTTTGTAATTATTACCATAATACTTACATGCAGTCTTTTCAATGGCATCCTTATCTTTTTCTATTTTTGAGATTTCTTTTTTTATTAGTGGTAACACTCTCAAAGTTTTAGATGTAAGATCATCAATCAAAATCAAAAGAATTACTCTTAAAGTCATCCATATTTAAAAGTTATTACACACAACTACATAGATAAATGAATAATATTTTAATAGGTTTTTCTTCTATGGAACTCTGTGAAACATTAATGTAAGTCCTATAAAACTAGGAATAATTTTTTTTAGCATTTATTGTAAAATGAATGGTTAGTTTTAATAGGTATGTTTGTGAAACACTAATTTACAAGTCTTCAATCTATAGGATGTCGTTGAAAATGCGTACAAAGGTTCCAACCCAATCCGACTATATAGAGGTTATCAAAATTTACAAAAGGAACTACAGAAATTCAAAAAAATAAAATAGAGAGCAACCTTGCTCGTTCCATTGTCATCCATTATGCTGACAAAAATAATGATGTTGAAAACACTGATCAATAAAATTTGGGAGTTTTTATTGAAAGGGTGCGAAGTAAATTAAGTTAAAAGATGAAAGGGGTGCAAGTGCAGATAATTTCGGGAATTTAGAACAATAAAGGAATCAGACTTAATACTTTCACAAACTTTTTTTGCATAATCAACAATGCAAGGCTTTTTGTTAGTAAAATTTTCAAATGATAGAATTGCTCAAAACAATGTCATAATGCCAGTTTTATTTCTTTTCTTAATAAAATCATTATTAAAGGACACTTTGAAATCATAGTGCATAAAGGGGTGCTGGAGGATACAAGATATAATAAAAGGACCTAATGAAACCAGAAATTGTTAAATTGATTTTGCTTCCTTTGGTAGAAACTTAATTACAAAAAGACATTAATTATAACCGATTTGTTGTCTTATCTTTATAAAAATTCTGGAGTCTTTGTTCTAAATCAATGTATTGTGAGAAGAGATTGATAGTCATTACAACATATTATCGATACTAATTTTATTTATATCATACGAAAGTATTGTTCAAAAGAAAAATACATAACTTTTAACACAAATCACCCTATAAAACTAACTGTTCATTTTAATAAATAGACTTGTAATTAGTACTGAGACAAGTAAAAAAATTTAGCATATTTAAAACGCATAAAACAGATGACAGAAACATATATTCCATCCATTATCTACCTTTAAATTCAAATCAAATATTGGAGAAGTATCAATGTGTTTTGATAAAGCTGATTTGAAGTCTTCAAACGTCCATGTCGAGAATAAGGTGATGTGAAATACATGATAAATCATATCTATCAGAAAATATTTGATTAGCAAAAACCATTGAAGAATAGTACAAAACTGAGTATATTAATTGTAAAAAGATTGTATAGGTATGATAAGAAAGGAAAGAACAATGGTTTGAATTGAAGAAAACAGAATAAAATATCAAAATTAGTGAAAATAGAGCAGAACTTGAATATTTTGAAAAGCTAGTTCATAAACTCATCCTTATTCATAAACTAGCAATGGTGCCTCAGATATTTAAGAGAAGGGAGAAGAGTGTGATATTTAAGAGATGGACTTAACCTCTTCATAAAGTTTCTGAATCCACTTTTAGATATATCTGACAAAGGTTTAAGCTGTTTCTCACAGAGTAAAGCAATGAGCAGTATCATCGAACGGTTAAGCAGTCACACCTTGCCATGAAGGATCAATGGAGGATAATTTTCCCAATAGATTTAGTCCTTCTTACACAAAAATCTAATGACGGGTCCCACTTTTACAGAATGTATGTAATAATATATAATAATTAAAATTTACTGTTTCAAACCAATATATAATAATCATTCGAAACACAATCTCCTCAAGTCTCATTCTATACCCTTTCTCTTTCTGAACCATGTATTTGTCACAAACTATATTACATACTCTTATGCTTTTGTTAACCACCGAGACAACCAACATATATTGCAATTTATTCCATTCAACCACTGCACATAGCAATATCACTGCACTGGAACTATGATCATGTAACAGGTTAATAAACTACCTATTTACTTTAACATAAATTCAAGCCTACAGATTCAAGCTCAACCCACGAAGAATGACTTCCAACATCATGATTCAAACTTAGAATTGAATCCATTACTTTTTTTCAAAAGGGACGTGAGAAATGAATTATGGATTCCAAAACTCGACAAAAATAAAACAAAGAGAAAAGAAGATTTACCATAAGTAAGTGAAATCAGGAGGCGGAACCGAGTGTTCTACGAAGAATAGATTTGACGAGATCTGCACAGAAGAGAGCATTGCAAGGTTGATGATAGAGGTTCGTGAAGGTTTGGATCCTTCCTCGGTAAGGTAAGAAGAAAAATGTCGAACTATTGATGTTTCAGTGAGAACTTCCAATGGTGTTTGTATATATGCAGTGGTGCGTTCTTGAAAGAAGGAGTGGTTTGATCGAAAAAGGGGGCTCATCCCACCCCTAGCTGTCCCAATCCATTCTATCAGGGGCTTTTGGGGCTGGGGCTTTCAGAAAGCCCTCTATCATGCATGTTATCGAACATAGTTAAAACAAAATTCTCGTGTATTCATCATGAGTTTCCTTTTTTAATATCACAAACACTAACACATTCTATCAAGTTTCAGATTTTTGGAGTCTTGTTTCTTATCAATTCTCCTTTTTATTGGTGCTAGAAATAAACACCGAACCTTATTCGATCCATACATGAGAGGAATAACACTACTAAATACATCACCATAAGTTCAGTATTCAAGGAAAGATCTGAATAAGAGACAAATATCCTGTGAAAGGAGATACTTTGTAGCTCTGAAATCCTGCTTCCACCACGAGTTTCTTCCATTCTTCTTCAGTTCTCTCTTTTCCATTAACAAGACATGCCATATGCACATCCATGAGGAGCTTTAGTCCAGTAAGTTCCAGCTCATCTTGGTCTTCCTTCATCACAACATCTATAACAATTACTTTTCCTCTTTTGCCTTTATCACAAATAGCTTCTTTGCAATTTTCTAATATCTGCTTACTATCCTTGTCACTCCAATCATGTAAAATCCACTAGAAAAAATTTACAAAGTTTGTTAATAAAACATGCCAATCCTAAAATTTTAATAGCAAGAATCGAATAGTAAATTAAAATTCTAATTTGTAAAATAAATTAGCAGAGAAAGAAGTTTAGGAAAGCTTCTTTTGGAGATGCCTACCTTGAGTAGAACTGCATCAGCCTTGGGAATAGATTCGAACATGTCACCGCCAACATATGTCAAATTCTTGGTTCCCGACAACTTCTCCACAACCTGTGGACGGTCAAACACAGTGCACTTCACGTTAGGAAATGCATGACAGATAGCCTTGGCTGTGTTTCCGGTTCCACCTCCGACATCCACAATGGTCTCCACTCCTTCGAACACCCATTTGCAACCTCTTAATGCCAGGTTCATCATCTGAGAATCACTAGCCATTGCCTCATTGAACGTCTCGTTAAACTCTGGCTTTTTACTAAGAAAGTCCCACAAATTTGATCCAAGGGAGACATCAAATAGTGTAATATCATCCTCATAAGTCCACTTCTTCAAGTGAGACCATACGCGTGCCATACTTGGGTTAATAAAAGCCTCTACCATTGGTGCAAGACAAAGGTCAGTGCCTTTGACAAGAAGCTGTGATGCAGATGTTAGAGAATATGCTTCCTTTTCTTCTGTGCTGTGATGAACTCTTACAATCTGAAGGAATCCATTGTGTGCGAGGTAGCGTAGGAGACTCTTCACGCCTCTAACTTTACTTGGCGGAATTTGTAGAATGGAAACCAACTTTGAAAGTGAAATGGGTTGACCATGGTTGTGGATGATGTCTGGTATGCCAAGCTCAATCATCCATTTAATACTCATACAATCTACTGCATGAGCATACAAGTGTTTGTACAAGTGAACTTGACCTTCAAAGATCTCACTCGCTTTTAGGACATTATTTGAAGCCATAATTTGATGTAAATCTGTATTTTGTGTGGTGTTTCGGACTTTCTCGCCCTTTATATAAAGATTCAAAACCGACAATTCAATCTTTTTCAATTACATGGCTCTTGAAATAACAAAACTCTTTAATTAACAAAAAACAGTAAAAATAATAATTGATGTCTTTTCGTTTCTAAAGAAAACTTATTATATACCTGAATTTATACTTTACTTATGTTATATTTCATTCGCTTTTTTAATTGTCTATTTTACAATAATGACGTTAGTCACAATAAAAATTTCAATAAACTTAGGAAATATAGCTATAATAAATTATAAAGATCTCTATCACTGTCTATAGATATGGAGAATGAAAAACACAAATCCAATAAGCACTATTATCTTATGTACAATAGTGGAGAAGTATACGGAATAAAAAAAATCCACTTGGTTTCATATATATTACAGTTCAAAGTCATTGGATTGAAGAATAAAAATATACAAGAAAATAAAAAAAAAAATACGAGATTGTATAAAAAGTTATCTAAAAATTTATAAGATTATGGAGAAAATTGGATAGATAGATTTATAAGATATAAATAGATAAAAAAAATCATTTTCCATACCAATTTTGTAGAGTTAAATAAAATAAGTTAAACTTAAGATCTATTTTTTAAAAAATATTCTATATTTATTTTACTTGATTCAATTATATGGTAAAAGTTATCTATTTTATAATAATATTGAATTGAGTAAAAATGAAATTAACCATTTTATATATGTGTATTTATTGTTTAATATGATTGATTGATTGGTTGTAAAAAGTTTAGTGCTTAAATAACGATTAAACTCAATACAAACAAAATTAGAGAAGATATGAGTTAATATAGCTGGTTTACGTCATCAACTTCTGATTTCTCTATATATAACTTCATCGACATATTAGGAATCTGATTTAAAATATCGTGTATCTTACCATTTTGCGTCATCGTAGTAGAATAATTAATAATGAAGTATTTTATTGGAAGTCAGATTAGACCGTTTCAATGTTTTGTAGCCGTAGTTAAATAAATAAACACACAAAACAAAAACCATTAATAAATTAAATTTTTTAACTTTGAAATCCGTTTTCCTAATCAATATGCTAGTGAATTTGTTTTTTCATATAGTAACTCCTATTTTCTCGGATATTCATCACTATAATTATAAAAGAATATATATATATATATATATATATATATATATATATTATCTTTCATTCTTTTAATTTCTTGAACTCGTGAACATGATTAAATTTTTTAATATAAATAATTATATGTCGGTAAAAAAAATCATTTTTCATTTTATTTCCTAATCTTATTTTAATAATCTTTATTGTAAATATTGATCTTTTTATTGTAGCAGTACAAACAATAAAAGTTAACAAGACGAATTATATTATTAATAAAGTAAAATGTATTTAACTTTCCTATTCTTAAAAATTATATAACATAATAGTGGGGTTTTGAGAAAATACCGTTACTTGTTAGGATTGTAGAAAACCACCACTAGTTATTGAGGTTTTTGAAAGTGTGGTTACTTGTTGGTTCTCAAAACTACCGAGACTTATTGAGGTTCTCTAAAAATGTCCCTAGTTGCTTGGGTTAAAAAGTAAGGGTTTTCAAAATCATTGAGACTGAAAATTGTAACGTTCCAAATTTTAGAATGTCACCTGTTTACAAAAATTGAAAATTTATATACTTTTTTATAGTATAAAAATTTATTTTTCATAAATCTTAACTAACATACATAATTTTATTCAAAAGAGTAGTTTTAAAGTCCAATTACATTATTCTAAAAAGTATTTAAAATAACTAAAGAAGTAAAACAACTACAATTACATTGTTTCAAAAATCTTGACCAAAAGAACTTTTTAAAGAAATCCAAATATTTCTCCCATCATCTCACAAATCTATCATGCCTCTAAAACATCTGCAATATCATTCGTTTTCGTATAACACATTATAGGATCATCGTAGATAATATCATCCACAAATACACAAACACAAGCACATAAGACATTTGTAGCCTCTCCTAAAGATCATCTGTAGTCTCCCCTCTAAATCTACTTGAGTAGTCTTGTAATCTAGTTAAGGAACATGTAATCCTGTCACACAAGAAGAAGGAAGACACCATCACCTCACACAAGAACACGTAAATGTTCAAGTGCAATTATTTTGATTAATATTGGTGAAAATTTATGTTTTTTTCCTCCTACTATAAGTTACATTACTAAATATACAAGAATCACTAACAATCAAAAAAAGCCTCACTTTACACTAAATATATTTGATTTCATAAATGATAAACCAATTTTTAAAGCCTCAGATTTTTTTTTCATTGGTGGATTTTCTAGAATGGAAACCAATTTGGAAGTGAAATGGGTTGACCATGGTTGTGGACGATGTCTGGTATGCCAAGCTCAATCATCCATTTAATACTCATACAATCTACTGCATGAGCATACAAGTGTTTGTACTAGTGAACTTAACCTTCAAAGATCTCATTTGAGCTACGCCCACGATTTGAAGCCATAATTTGATGTGAATCTATATTTCTGTGTGGTGTTTAAGAATTTGTCGCCCTTTATATAAAGATTCAAAAAGCTAAATGATATGTTTAGAAACTAAATATCATATTATGATAGGACACTAGATACTAACACTAAATTTGTTCATTATAGATCGCGAGGTGATTGGAGTTAGTATCCATTATAAGAAATCCTGATATCAGCCAAAATTCACTGATATTGTCAAATTTTTGTTGGTAAAATCTTTATTGATAAATATATCAATAATTACCGATAAACAAATCAATTTATAAAAATTGTTAGTAATTATCACAAAAAATCTGTTGATAAAATTCGTCAATCATTATTAACAGATTTTTTTTGTCAATAAAAATCGCAATCTAATTCATCATTTTTCTCCTTCGTCCTTTCTTCATTCACACCTACAACAGGAGAACCAGAGACCTTTCTTCCCCATTCGCAAAACATACACAACAAGATACCCCAACACAATAACAACCATATATAAATTAGATTTAATCACATATACACTTTAGAATGGCAAAAAGAAAATAAAAGAATACAAAAAGAAGTTACAAGAAAGTTCATTTATATCATTGGGAGTTATTTTGAGAATCATTGATAATTTTTTGGCAAGTACACTAAATCGTTACAAGTAATATAGTGAATAAGTAAAGTATCATTCTTTTAAGGGAATTTGAGTCATGTTATTCAATTAGAATTATTTATCAAAATCAATTACCGATGATAACATTTTGATTTCAATTTGGGAAAATGGCATAAAATTAACAATGTAAAAATTTAAGATTGTAAAATACAATAAAAGATCACTGGAATTGGTCTTTCACTAACATTACAATAACATCTTATACAAAATATGTTCTCTGTTCAAGCATTCTAAGCGTATCTTGATTTAAGATTGTAAAATACAATAAAAGATCACTAAAACTGGTCTTTGACTAACATTACAGTAACATCCTGTACAAGATACGTTCTTTGTTCAAGCATTCACATAAGCGTATCTTGATTTAATTCCTTAAAACAAGTTCTAAAATTATCTATTAAATTATTAATTCCTTAATTAATTCAACAGATAATTTTGCATTAATTTCAGATATTGAGAATGACCAAAACCGCAGAAACTATTCTTAGCATAGTAACTTTTAGTTTCTTTTTCTTACGTTTCTTTTCTAAAAATACTTCCCAGTACAAAAGAACGTTTAAAAAGAATTATACTTCCGTATAATCACACGCAAGTCAAGAAAAGAACAAAACAAAAACATATATTGCACAGAAAATTTACATTAATGTATCGTCATACAAGAAATTCCAATGAACAGAAAAACTAGCCTCTCCTAGACATTTAAAATGTACTCTTTACAGCAATTCCTTGCAGAAAGTTAAGTCTTGATGTCTTGAAAAGTCTCCTTATGTTCTCCAGAATTTTTTGTGCTTTTTTTTGTTGCGTCAGAAGATAGTTTCTGTCTTTTTGTCACATCTTTTAATTCATTAATTCGCTCAGCGCACAGTTGTGTGCTGTGCGAATTTCTTAACTGCTACTTCTTTAATTGATGTTATTCGTTTAGCGCACAGTGTTAGTACGCTGTGCGAATGTCTTCCTTCTGACTGTGCGAATTATGGCTTGCGCTTAACGAGAATTGGCTGACAACAGTCCAAATAATACACCCTTTCTTGTACAATGTTTTACATAACAATCTACTTCCTATTACAACTTTCACTAAGTAACAACATGAATAATTACAAGATTGAGCTCATTTATAAGTGTAAAAACAACTCTTTTTCACACTTATCAATCATAACAACAATAAATAAATAAACAAATAAGTTCCAATGATGAAAATGGATGGACACCAACGATGCTAGAGATCATTTCCAAGATGATTGACATTGTTGTCGAAAGCCTTGATGATGAATGATGATGAAACCTTATGTAGCAACAACTTTAATATCTTGTGAATGATGAAGAAGATTACGAAAAAACTTTCCCTTGCATACATGAAGTGAACAAGAAGAGAGAGATAGTTGATACGTCGATGATATTGGTGACGTTCTCGATGAAGGCACTCTACCTGTGGGAATGATGAGTGGTGGTGAGCACGATAGAGATGGAGGCACAATGACTACTTAATATGGTGTTCCTACATCTACAATGGAATATAAGAAAGGGAAAAAATGTGTCACTAGACACGTCGAATGATGTGCGAGCGAAGGTGGTGTAGTTAGGAAAGGTGGTGCCTATGAAGTTTGAGTGAGAAAGAGAAAGATGAAATGTGTGTGTTTTTCCTAATAAAAAGGAGGAGAAATAGAAGACAAAGAAGCACAAGTAGTGGATTTTGGATAGAAAATTTGTTGTTCTTTTCATCGATGGATTTGTTGTTTGTGAGTAATAACAAATTTAAAATTACTGACAGATTTTATTAATAAAAAACTTCATCAATAATTGAAATTTTTATTATTGATAGATTTATCGATAGAAATAAATCTGTCAGTAATTTTAAATTTGTTATTACTCACAAAATTTTCCATCAATAAAATCATCGATAAAAAGAACAACAAATTTTTCATCCAAAATCTACTACTTGTGCTTCTTTGTCTTCTATTTCTCCTTCTTTTTATTAGAAAAAGACACATTTCATCTTTCAGTCATCTTTCTTTGTATGGACGTCCGGTCTTACCTGACGATCCACACATGTAAGAACATCCAATAAACCACCCAGAGATTGGTTGGTTGAACAACATGAACCGAATGTTGATCTTTAAATAACAATTAAGATTGATGTTGATTAACTTAAGCCAAAATATGATCATTATTAATTGGGTCGTAATTTGGTCAGTGTTAATATGAAGCGTACTCCAAGATCTATTAATACATGTTTAAAGAAGTGAGATAAGTTGGTTGAATTTGTTATACATTAACTATTGCATTGGATAAATCTTTACTGATTTTGACATCAGAATAAAAGACGAGCAATAACAAAGGCAAAAGCATAACCGTTCAACATTAAGTAGAACTTAGACATCGACCTTGTAGAACTCTAATCTTGACCCTATAACCGTATCCATAATATAACTAATATATATATATATATATATATATATATATATATATATATATATATATATATATATAAATTATTGCTCGTAGAAACTAAATGTACACTGAAAAAAGCAAAAAGGAAAAAACAAAAATGTAACATGTACAGTTTTATATAAACTATTTCAAAATAATAATTACTTCTGAAAAATCAATTAATAATTATAGTTTTCTCTTAAAAAGTTAATAATAAAATGAAAATAAAAATTATATACACCAATTTTTTATACGTAATTATAAATTTTCGTATTATTTCAACATATATTTGAAAAAGCTTAATCATTGTCGTGAATAAATTTAATAACTTTTATGTATTTAAATTGATATTTTCATATTTTATTTTTTCTATAGACAAAAGTATAAAATAATTAAAGAATATATATATATATATATATATATATATATATATAT
>NC_028354.1:18085273-18093277 GCF_000741045.1 Vigna radiata var. radiata | reverse complement strand
TTTTTCAATTTATACATTTTAGCAAAGTGTATCAGATTTTAGTAGACAAAAATACCCTCATATATTTTGGATTTTAAGTTTTATAATTAAGGATAATTGAATGATTTCAATTCTCAAAAAAAAAAAAAAAACAAGAAACCCTTATTGACCCCTCTTTCATCCCTTATTCCTCTCAACCCTTTATATTTCATCTCTCTCACTCTAACCTTCTCTCTCATCACCACAGTAGCCCCAATTAAAAAAAAAATAAAAAACACTCACCTAACCATAATCCACCTTCTTTACTTATCCAATTTGTTTCTGTCTCATCTTCATCATTTTTCTCACTCACACAGTAATCCGTGATATAGTAATTTTTTGCTTTTGCTTCTTTCATTCATTTGTTTTCTACTTTAATAACAAAATAATTGATGATGTTGATGTTAATTTTTGATGTGTTATATCTTTTTCCTTCTGATTGTTATTAAATTTTGTAAAAAACTAAAGTCTACAATAATTTTAATAATTGCAAAACTAAAAAAATAAACAAGTAGAAGTTAAACTATGAATGTGATGGTAACATATTTATTAAGTTTAAATTGCAATTTGAAATTCAGTGCGTTTTGTTTTTCTTAATTTCACTTCTGCAGCAAATGATAAATCAAAATGACAACATCATATTTTTATTGAACAAACAAGTTGGAGATGTGAATTTTTTAAAATAAACTTACATGATGTGATTTAGTTTGGAAAGTAATTTTCTGGTCCAACTGAGAGCTAACAGGTTCATTATGACTAGTTTACAAAATTTTGGTTGATTGATTTTTATATAGTTGGTCAATACAGTTCTTCTTCTTGAAAACTACTCAATATTCTGTAATTTGCTCAAATATAGAAGGTGTGTAATTTCTTAGAATATTTTTATTCTTTTTACAAAAATAAAATGAAAATATGCTTATCAATATGAAACGTTCGAAAGGGAACGAGTAGTAGTCTCTTTTTTGAATAAGGGAACATAGTCAACAACAATTTCTTTTCAATAATTTGTTTCATGTTAAATCATTTAGTACAATGTGCACACTAGCTTCATTTTTTGTTGTGTTTTGGCGTTGGTTATATCAAGGAAGGTGAAAAGTATGTTTCGAAATATTGTTTTCAGTGGCGAACGGAGTTAAGGCTCTTGAACTCGGAGAATACATCGATGAGGCAGCTGTCGGAGACGTCAGAATGGAGGTCACCGACGTAGAGTGACATTGGAGAGGCAGCGACGTGAAGATGCAACAAAATGAAAATTAGGGTTGGGGAACGAGTGACTGAGTGGAAAAGATAAAAAAGCAAAAGAAAGGCAATGCGAATGAGAAGTTAATGTGAAAGAACTAGAGACAAAGGGAAGAAGAAAAGACAAAGGGAAGGTGTGGTGAAGAACGAGAGTCAGAGAGGAAAAAAATGCAGAAAGCAAGGGTGCAAAGGAAAAGAAGGGAAAGTGTGAAGACGGAGTGAAGAGAAAGCTGTAAAATTAGCCAATTTTTTTTTTTAATAGAAAAGAGAAAACATAGTTGCGGTTTTCATTAAAACAGCTCAAATTTAGGAGAGGTTTTCAAAACCGCAGAAAAGAAACCCCTATTATATTATAATCTTTTTGTAGTGTTTTGTTCTTTAAACCAATGAATTTGAACGGTAATATATATGAAACAAAGTGAATTTTTTTTATTCTGTATACTTCTCCACTATTGTACATAAAATAATATTGCTTATTTGATTTGTGTTTTTCATTTTCTATCTATAGAGATAGATCTTTATAATTTATTTTAGCTATATTTCCTAAGTTCATCGAAATCTTTATTATAATTAAATTGATTATTATACAACAGACAATTAAAAAAAGATAAAATAAGACATAAATAAAGTATAAATTCAAGTATACAATAAGTTTTCTTAGTAAAGACATTAACTATTAATTCAATTTTTAACTTTACATAAACCAACAGATATAATTAAGATAAATTTAATGATATTGATTCATTGATACAATCAATTAAATTTTCAACCTCACACCACGTTGAAATGGGGACCATTTCTCAAGTTTTAGTGGCGGAGAAATATGGGAGCAGAGGATATCTTATCCTCTCATTTGTTTTTTTATAGAGTTCTGTTATGTAATTTTAAAGAGCTATTTCTTTTTAAAAAAATATTTTTGACACAATTTTTTTATAACTTTTTTAATATAATATACGTGTCATTTTTTTATTAATTTAATATTTATTTAATATTATGTTAATGCATTATAAATGTAATAAAAAATGAGAGGTTCTATTTTAGTTAAAATATGATCAAATGTTAATATATCTTTGTCATTGTCGTTCTTTTTTAAGTAATTGAAAAAAAAAAAGACCGAATTGCACGTAATATTAGAAAGTTCGTGTATATTTTATTTCTGAAAATACATAGATATCTTATAATTTAATGAAATAAAAAACAACTTTATAACTTCTGAAAAATAATCAATTCAACTTACCCAATAGACTGAAAGCGGAAATACAAATTTAGGTTTTTGAATCTTTATATAAAGGGCAAGAAAGTGTGAAACACCACACAAAATACATATTCATATCAAATTATGGCTTCAAATAATGTCCTAAAAGCGAGTGAGATCTTTGAAGGTCAAGTTCACTTGTACAAACACTTGTATGCTCATGCAGTAGATTGTATGAGTATTAAATGGATGATTGAGCTTGGCATACCAGACATCATCCACAACCATGGTCAACCCATTTCACTTCCAAAGTTGGTGTCCATTCTACAAATTCCACCAAGTAAAGTTAGAGGCGTGAAGAGTCTCCTACGCTACCTGGCACACAATGGATTCCTTCGGATTGTAAGAGTCCATCACAGCACAGAAGAAAACGAAGCATTTACTCTAACACCTGCATCACACCTTCTTGTCAAAGGCACTGACTTTTGTCTTGCACCAATGGTAAAGGGTATAACTAACCCAACTTTATCAGATATATGGTCTCACTTGAGGAAGTGGACTTATGAGGATGATCTTACACTGTATGATGTCTCCCTTGGATCAAATTTCTGGGACATTCTTAGTAAAAACCCAGCAATGAACGAGTCGTTCAATGAGGCAATGGCTAGTGATTCTCAGATGATGAATCTGGCATTAAGAGGTTGCAAATGGGTGTTCGAAGGAGTGGAGACCATTGTGGATGTCGGAGGTGGAACCGGAAACACAGCTAAGGCTATCTGTGATGCATTTCCTAACGTGAAGTGCACTGTGTTTGATCGTCCACAGGTTGTGGAGAAGCTGTCGGGAACCAAGAATTTGACTTATGTTGGTGGTGACATGTTCGAATCTATTCCCAAGGCTGATGCAGTTCTGCTCAAGGTAGGCATCTATAAACGAATGTTTCCTAAACTTCTTTCTTTACTGCAACTTTTTTTTTTTTTATAAAATAGAATACGAATTTAATATTCGATTCATGTTATTAAAAAATTTATAAATTTTTTTGAAGTGGATTCTTCATGATTGGAGTGACAAGGATTGTAAGAAGATATTAGAAAATTGCAGAGAAGCTATTTCTGGTAAAGGCAAAAGAGGAAAAGTAATTGTGATAGAAAATGTGATAAACGAAGGGCAAGATGAGCAGGGACTTACTGGACTAAAGCTCCTCATGGATGTTCACATGACATGTCTTTTTAATGGAAAAGAAAGAAGAGAAGAAGAATGGAAGAAAGTGTTTGTGGAAGCAGGGTTCCAAAGCTACAAAATATCTCCTTTCACAGTACATTTGAATCTCATTCAGATCTATCCTTGATTGATTGGAAAATGATATTTTGAAATCAAATTTTCACACTATTTTGACACTGCACACGTGTCAAAACGTGGTTGGATGATTTCAAATTAAAAAACTGAAACAAAGACATATTTGAAAGAAAAAAATCAAAGTTTTTTTTTTAATTTAAAATCATACCACCACGTTTTGACACGTGTATAGTGTTAAAATGGTGTCAAAAAATTGGTGTCAAAATATTATTTTACATTTGATTACTGAAGTTATGTCGATGCATTTCTTCAACGCATGTTGTTGAACGTACAAGGTCCCAATGCTTATTTTCCCTTATCAATAATTGATAGTAAGAAAATGGGACCAGAATAAAAAGAAGAATTGATAGGAACAAGACTAGAAATATGAAATTTGATGGAATGTGTTAAAGTTTTGCTTTATTAATAAAGGAAATGTGCAATACATTTTTCAAAACCAGTCTAATCAAATCTAATCTAATACAATGTATTGAATTTACAATCTCAATTCATTTCAAATATATTAATTAGATTTTAATTTTTTTAAATCTTTAAATTGAACTAAATTTATATTGAATCACTTTATCAATTAAATTAAATTAAACGAGATTAATTTAATTTATCTTACTATTAATTAAGTTTATTAAATATGGACTTTTAACTATTAATTAAGTTTATTAATTTGTCTTACTTTTAAATACTGGATATTTAGTAGGTCGATTTGTTTTCAGGATATGCTTTAAGCGAATTTTGTTCAACTTTATATCTAAATTGACTTGATTTAACTTAATTCTTATTTGTCCTACTCAACTTTTCTTAGACTTATTTTAATTTTAAATTTTCAAAAATCCATAACTTATCCAATATGAATTGAATCCAAATCCAATTAAATTGGTCAAATTTAAAATTCAAAAATGTAAATATTTATTTAGGAAAATCCACCAAGTATATTTTATCACTTTTTTATTAAAAATGGAAACGATAACTTTGTTTTATAACCATTTTTCGTTATCATTTATGCAATCAAATATATTTAGGGTAAAACGAGGTTTTCTTCGTTGAGGTCAAAGGCCTGCGTAGCTTATAAAAGCAGAAAACTATAAACTATCTAACTACATCCCAAGTTTGGGAGATGCAATGAAACGATACAACAAAATCTATTTTAATGGCAGATGCTTACACTCAAATATATATATACTTCACTGTTGAGACTTATGAAATTGTAAATTAAAGTGTGAGTAGTTGCTATAAAACATAAGACTAAAGTGATACATGAAAGGTTGTCAGTCATATTTATGTTATACACAGACTTAAATTCTAATAGTTAATANATNAATTCTCAACTCTTGCAATTGGATATNAAACCTGAAGTACTTACCAGTNTTTATTGAATTTTTAAATTTACATAAACCAATCGATATAATTAAGATGAGTTGAATGATATTGAATCATTGATACAATCAATTAAATTTTCAACCTTAACATCACATTGACATGGGGACCATTTCTCAAGTTTTAGTGGCGGGGAAATATGGGAGGATAGGGTATCTTATCCTCTATTTTTTTTTTGTGTTTATGTAATGAAATCTATAAAAAAACTAACGGATAATGATACTTAAACAACTTTTTTTTGACGACATTTGAACATTGATTATGTGTCAATCCGTAATTGGTAAAAAATTACTCCACAATAATGTTTATGATTATTATTATTGATTGTGAAGTAATTTTTTACTAATCACGACACATAATCAATATTCAAATGTTGTTAAAAAAATGTTATCTAAATATCTAATTTTTTACTAATCACGACACATAATTGATATCTGTCAATCATAAAATCTAACATTACATACTTAATCATAAATGGAGAAATTATCACAAAAGTTTTGACAACAAAAATATGATGACACATATTAAACATCATCAATTGATTGCAATGGTTCCAGAAGAAATAGAAAAATATCATTAGACTTTTTTTTTACTATCGACTTAAAGAAAGAACAAAAATAAAACCTATAATGCACAAAAAAAAAACAAACTCTTTCTCACACAAGGATCCAAGAACATTGTTAGGAAAAGAAAAGAAAATAGGAAGCGTTATTATTCTTCAATTTTAAAATTTTCATTATATTTATCACATATTTAATATGTAAAATATTTTTTTTATATAAAAAATAGAGTATGGACACAAAGTTAATAGAAGAGAAGTATAGATAACTATCCATGGAGATTTTGTAAGTGATAAAACAAGGGAAATTAGTGTAAGTTAAATTGACCTCAAAGAAAATTTGCGTAATAATTTTTCTATCGGTGCTTATTACGTTGCTCATTCTGGACTCCGCTCTTTAGGTTAGGTTGTACACTGTATAGGTTAGGTTGTTTGGAACACAGCCCTTTCAACACGTACGAGTATATATATTTTGGTAATAGAGACATGCATATACACTGAACATATAATAGTGACATGTTAATGGTTGTAAGCTTCCAAGAAACATTGGTCCCTGTTACGTACGAATCGATATTTTGTGTTAGTAATAATAGTTCTTTTTGTGCATGCATTCGTTACAGGGGGTGGAGTTTCAATCATGTGAAAGTAAGAGTCCATACTTTCGATGAAAGGAACAAAATATTACAGGTAGTAAATAATATTAAGACACCACAATTTATTTCCATGCATGCACTGAACATATATATTTTTTTCTGAGGTCATTTTTTATTTAGTACCATAATTCATTTCTTTTTACTTTCTACTATTCTCATCTTCATCATATTTGTTGCAATGCTTGGTATCTATTTGTTGTATTTCTGTTTCACCATCTTTTTTATTAAATGTATGTAGGAAAAATTAAAGCATATGAATTCACTGCAACATCAATCAAAAGAAATTTCAAGTTCATATTCATTAGCTCTTGTCTTAGAAACTCAAAAACATTGTGGACACATTCACAGTCGTCTAGGTTTGGGTGACCTAAAATCTTTGAAATGAATAGTCATTGTCACAATGAATCATCTTCAACTTCTTTTTCTTATTTAGAATTACAATTTCAGATTAATAAATATTTTATCAATATTTACTTCTTTTATTGTTCTTATTAATAACTTGTTGGTTAAATTTTTTTTTACTTTTCAAATAATTTTTTTTCATTTTAAGTATCTTTTGTTATATCACAAGTCAATGAAATAAAAACAAAAAACAATAATGAGATTAATGATTCAAAATTATCATGATCATCATTTGTCTTCACATTATAACATTAATGACGGTTTTTCAAAATCTCTGCAATTACATATTTTTTATAAGAATAGAGAAATTAAGTACATTTTACTTTATTAATATTATAATTAGTCTTATTTAACTTTTATTGCTTCTACGGCTACAATAAAATCTACAATAAAAATTATTAAAACAAGATTACAAAATAAAATAAATATTTAATTGTTTTATTTGTCTCTAATTTTATTACAATATGTCAAATTGGTCAAACCTTTTAAAAAAAAATTAATTTCGTCCACAGTTGATATAATTTACTTCAATTAAATCTTTCTTGTTAAATAGGTAGAAACCTTAAAATAATTTTTTTTTTCTTCTCTGTTTTGCCTAACGCAACAGACCCTCTCTTTGTCCGTGATTTCTCCTATGGGTTAACGAGAAGCTTTAATCCCTATAAACCTTTATTATTTTTTTTCTCCATAAATACAAAAATTTATTTTTTATAATTATTTTACTCCCTCGTGTGAAATGAATGTAACAAAACAAGTGGACGGAGAGAGTGCCACGTAATACTAGAAAATTCGGGTATATTTTATTTCTGAAAATACATAGATATTTTACAATNAAATGAAACAAGCAACGACTTCATAACTTNTGAAAATAATCAATTCATCTTAACATGGATTCAAATCCGAATAGACTAAAAGCGAAAATACAAATTTAGGTTTTTGAATCTTTATATAAAGGGCGAGAAAGTCCGAAACACCACACAAAATACAGATTCACATCAAATTATGGCTTCAAATAATGTCCTAAAAGCGAGTGAGATCTTTGAAGGTCAAGTTCACTTGTACAAANACTTGTATGCCCATACAATAGATTGTATGAGTGTTAAATGGATGATTGANCTTGGCATACCAGACATCATCCACAACCATGGTCAACCCATTTCACTTCCAAAGTTGGTGTCCATTCTACAAATTCCACCAAGTAAAGTTAGAGG
>NC_028354.1:18072453-18084203 GCF_000741045.1 Vigna radiata var. radiata | reverse complement strand
ATATGTAAGAAAATGCGACCAGAATAAAAAGAAGAATTGATATGAAGCGAGACTCAGAAATATGAAATTTGATGGAATGTGTGAAAGTGTTTTCTTTATTAATAAAGGACATGGATGTTTGCTACAAAATATCTCCTTTCAGAGGATGTTTGTCTCATCATTAGATCTATCCTTTATTAGTAAAGTTATGTCCGATGCATTTCTTTCAAAGCATGTTATTGAACAAATCAATTGAAACAATCAATTAAATTTTCAACCTCACACCACATTGAGATGGGTACCATTTCTCAAGTTTTAGTGGCGGAGAAATATGGGATGAGAGGATATCTTATCCTCTCATTTTTATTTTTTATTTTGTGTTTATGCAACGAAATCTATAAAAAAAAATTAAAATAGGAAGATTTTTAATTCTTTTATAAAACATATGATTTAATATTAATAAATAGTAAAACATAAAGTGTTCAATTTTTTGTCCTTATTTTTGTTTAATTTATTTAATGTGAGACTTGACTTTTTTTAGTGTTTAACGTGATTTTGTAATTTTTATAATTTTTATTTAATTTGATTTTTTTTTCGACAGTGTCTAAATCATTAACAAAACAATGTCTAAGGGAGCAATCAGAAAAGGAAGTGTTTGTTTTTTGCCTATGTGGTTGGTTCATATTAAGGTTTCAAACTTTCACTTTTCCTTTCTGCTGTACACATTGCACCCATACTAGGTTTTCAAACTTCCACTTTCCCTTTCTTTCCTCTCACCTTTCATATCTCATTTGTCTTTAATTTATGGCTTTTATGTTCACTTTCTTTCTACACTTTGAGTTTGCAGCTCAAATTTAGTAGAATTGCATTTGAGTTATTTTGTTTTGAAAATAAATATAATGAATGTGTGCTCTGTTATTGGTTTTTGGTTGTTTGGACGGAATGTTTGGTTTTATTTTTTATTATGTGGGAAATAAAAGAAAACATGAGAACTACATCTTGATTTATGATTCTATGTTGTTTATGAAGTAACAATTTAGAAATTTACGATTTAAAGATTTATGATTTAGGGATTTACGGTTTAGGAATTTATTTAGGAAAATGCATCTTGATTTCTGAACTGTACATACAGGTGTTTCATAGTGGCGCGTTGTTGGTGCTATATGGTGGAGGTGTGTGGTTGTTAGAGTTTCTGTGTTGGAAGGTTGAAGATTAAAAGCCTGAATGAATTATATAGCTCTTCACGTAAGAGCAATGATGTTTTCAACTTACAGTCTTTGCAAAAGATTCAAATTGGTCAGATTAGGAAATGCCATGGTCGGTCCCTTCACATCAGATTTTTATGAGTGTATAAATATATAGAATAGCACATAAAACTTCATATTGGTTAGAGAACCTGGAAGGGAAAGACAGAAACAAATTTATCTATCGAGAAACAGTCATTCAGAAAGGATATATAACATATATGTAAGTCTTCTAAAACCACAATAGAAGCAATTTTATAAATGGAAGATTATGAGTTAGGATTCACTAAGATGTAAGACCCTATTGGTACACAAGAGCCTCAAACCATTCACTAAGAGTTAGGGTTCAATTCTAACCAAACACTCCTATGTCTTTTTTTATCAGTCTGTTTACATTTTTATATTAATGTTACAAAACATAAACTTCTGTTGACTGTAAACTTAATATGATTGGGTAGTTATTACATGAGTTGTATTTTGTTGCTTGAGTTATAACTATTATCATTTCAATTAGAATGTCTTAAAAGAATAAGCACGCAAAGAAAGACCTAACTGAAAGCTACAATAGTATCTGAACATTAGCTTGGGAGAAAGGTTGCATATATGATTTCACTGAACATATAATAGTGACATGAGCTTTCTGACATATTTGCATATGTATGCTAAGCCATCTCGCAGAGTTCTTATGTAGATGTAGTAATAATAGTTGTTTTTGTGCATGCATTCGTTACAGGGGGTGGAGTTTCAATCATGTAGAAGTAAGAGTCCATACTTTCGATGAAAGGAACAAAATATTACAGGTAGTAAATAATATTAAGACACCACAATTTATTTCCATGCATGCACTTAACATATATTTTTTTTCTGAGGTCATTTTTTATTTAGTACCACAATTCATTTCTTTTTACTTTATTGCTATTCTCATCTTCATCATATTTGATGCAATGCTTGGTATCTATTTGTTGTATTTCTGTATCACCACCTTTTTATTAAAAATTGTATATAAGAAAAATTAAATCATATGAATCCACAGGAACATCATCATTTCAATCAAAAGAAATTTCAAGTTCACATTCATTAATTCTTGCTTTAGAAACTCAACAACATTGTGAATATGTTTGCAATGTAGTTTTGGATGCCTACCCACCTAAAATCTTTGGAATGAACGGTCATTGTCACAATGAATTATCTTCAACTTCTCTTTCTTATTTAAAATTACAATTTCAAATTAATAAATATTTTATCAATATTTACTTATTATTATTAATAATTTGGCTAAAAATTTCTTACTTTTCAAATAATTTTTTTTCATTTCAATTCACATCACAAATCAATAAAATAAAAACAATGATGACACTAATGATTCAAAATTATCATGATCATTTGTCTTCACATTTTAACATTTTTTAACCATATAAATAACTCTTAAATTCGTCTATTTTTTTAATGTATTACTAACTAATTAATATTTTTTTATTGGAAGCATCTAATAAAGGAAACATACAAATGGATGAGGATAACAAAATGAATGTTATTGACAATATGTTTTTAAAATTTTTAGGATTGAACATTGTTTATTACTTGTGTTGAGAAAATTTAAACTGTATTTCTAATGTTTAGAGTTTACTTTACATGATAGTATTTAAATTTGGTTTCAAATTATTTGATTCTGTGGTTTATTATTAAAGCATTGTTTATGATTATACATTAATTTCAGTAATATAAAAAAGAAAAAGTTCAAAGATTTTACTCCTGAAGGTTTTGTAAATCCTTATTTTGTAATCCAAGCAGCTAGGGACGATTTTAGAGAACCTAGTAAGTCCTCACGAATCTGAAAACGCCGGCAAATAATGACGGTTTTTCAAAATCTCCGCAGTTATGTCATTTTTTTTTATAAGAATAGAGAAATTAAGTTCATTTTACTTTATTAATAATATAATTAGTCTTATTTAACTTTTATTTTTTTTAAGGCTACAATAAAAATATCAATATCTACAATAAAAATTATTAAAACAAGATTAAAAAGTAAAATAAGATTTAATAATTTATTGTCTCTAATTTTACTACAACTTGTCAAGGTCTAATTTTTTGAAAAAGTTTTAATGTCCACATTTGGTATAATTTATTTCAATCAAATCCTCTGCCGCCGAAGCGGTTAAATTCTTTTTTTCCTCTCCCTACACAACGCAGCAGATCCTCTCTTACATGAATTTAACCTTGCAAAAGAATTGTAGGCTATTTATAAAAAAAAATTGTTGAAAAGCAAGTAAAAGAAATAGATAAAGTGATAAAAAATTGTTTGTACTTTTTACTTTATTATTTTAAAAGAATTATGTTTATTTAGTGTAAAGACCTGATTATATATATAATTATATTAAAAGAAAATGAGGATAAAAACGAAATTAAGTGAAAAGAGAGGGATTTTTTGGTCAAAAAGGGAAACAGGTTCTTGTGTTGCCGTTGTATTTTCTAAGAAGCAGAACTCATTTTCTTAGAATGTTTATCTCTCTCTAGAAAGCTCTTTCTTATTCTCTCTGTCTTTAGCCTCCACACAAATTGTTCCATTGCATGTTTGATTAGCAGGTGTTCAAGTGACCGCGGCGTCGAGAGTTTCAAAACCATCCGATTGATTTTTCGATTTTCACCGGTAAGTAGTTTTTCACTTTTCTCCGTTGTTTTCGAAACTTAGGGCTAGGGGTTCTACTGATTTTATGTAGTTAGAACCTTCCTCTTTTTGATTTCTGTTATGTTCTAGCTTTAAGAGCTGCACTCTACATCAAATTGGTGGTTGTAGGTCCTATGAACCATTTTCTATACGGAGGTTACTATTAGGGCATATATTGCTAGTTGTATTGTTGCGTGTTTCCAGATAAGAGGAGCTAATTATTTTGTATGAATTTAATTTATAAAAATATATGCATGTTGAATATTGAACTGGTGTGTTCTTGTGAAGTTGTTCTATGATTTTAAATTTTATTGGATGTTATAACTAAGACTGTGAAATTATGCTTAAATAATTTGTGCTTTGGTGTTAAACTGGTACATGTGGAAATTTATGTTTGTAAATGTTTGTGTTGAAATTAATCTGTTTTGGTTGAAATGGATTTGGTTGGAGGGTGTGGAGTAAGGGCTCTATGATAGCATGTATATGGGTATTAAATAGGTGTACAAGTACTTTTAAGGTTGCTGTGAGAGGAAGTGAAATATTAAAATTAGGCATTTCAGATTTAGAGAGCATGAGAGAACATGGTAGATAATTTAAATAAATTAATTGTTAATTGTTGAGAGCCTTTCTTTGTTGGTAGGATAGAGGAACCTTAAAAACCTGAGTTGGCACATCCTTGATCATAAAGCAGCCCTAGCCTGGTCCAGTCAGTTGTGACTAGTCATATGTGCTGGCGTCGAAGGTGAGTTTGTTGCGTTCAAACATTTGGGTCCTCTCCGGTGACCAATTGAGGGAAAGTAAGATCTCTACTATGATGAAAATAAAATAAAACAAGTTTATTGTAGATGCATAAAGATATCATGTGTTAATTCAGTTATAATTTTAGGAAGTTAGTCTTTATGTGTTTGGAATTTAAAATAAGGATCCATATATATATATATATATATATATATATATATATATATATATATATATATATATATATATATATATATATATATATATTAGTTTAATATAATATAAATATATATATATTTACAAGGATATAGTACGTATGGTATATATTATATTAATATAAAATAGATATTTATATATAAAGTAAGGATAGTTGTTTTTTATATTGAAAGGTGAGTGTTAACTAATAATTATGTTACTTGTAGGTATGTATAAATTGATGCATTTTATGAGCTGTTATGAGTTAGTTGGAACTGTTTGGTTCTTGGTATTGATTAACTTAAATTCAATTATGGAGATGTTATTTTTATAACTTGTGATTGGTGAGTAATGTATATATGTTGATTGAGACAAAAAGTATATGATTACAAAGTGATAAAAGTACAGTCCAAGTGGTAAATCAAGTTCCATCTGTGTAGAATCTCTTAGTGAGATTCTTAGTGTTTTAGAATGAAAGTAGGAGCTCAGTCTTGGGGGTCTTACTGACGCTCCAATGGTCTTTCTTCTCACGTAGAGAGGACTGAACCATGTGTTAAAGAGTAGCAGGATGTCTTAGTCTTGGAGGCTTCCATCATGCTCTAGGACGCGGAGCAGACCAACCTCGTGAATTTGGCAGGGCGGTGGAGCCCAGGGCGGGGGAGCCCAAGGCGGTGGAGCCTAAGTATCACAAGCCACCATGGGTGCATGACCCGCCATAGCTCGACTATCATGCTAAAGTCCGGACGAGTCAAGTCTAGTATTTAACATGATAGGATGAATGTTTTATCTTGTTTGCTTTAAATTAATATCTTGTGTGTACATGCTCTTAATTGTATTATTTTTATATAATTAGCTCATCCTTGCAATTGCTTGTGTTTGTGCCATGTTTGCGTTTGTTTCCCTTACGATGATCATCCACTTGGATGGGAGCAGATGACGAGGAGATACTTTGGAAACAGCTCTTGATGGAGAAGGAAATGTTGTTGCCTAGTTCTCTAGGCTTTAATTATCTTATCCTAGGATATTTTGAAGAAACTTTGTCATGTTCTAAGTTTTAAATTCTCTGTATTAGAGGGGAGAAACTCTAGTACTCAAAGTTTCCAAATTTTACTGTTTAAGGATGACTGTAATCCTATTACTCTTAACTGCTTTCTAATATTATTCATGGTGACGCCTTTATTATTATATTATATATCTTTATAATATAATTGGGGTGTCACATTTAGTATACTATTTTAATTTGTTTTAAACTCTTTTTGCTTTTTTTTTAACTTATTGTAAATAATTTTTATTATTAAATTTAACATGTGATTTTTATTTTATTTTGAAGCAAAATGAAAAAATTTTCATATTCAAATTTTAATTTGTTAATCAAATAATTGAAAAAATTAAAATAACATTATTTATCCTTAAATGGAATAAATAAAGTTTTAAGGTAAAAGAAGTGAAGAAACTCAAATTTAGGAAAATAAAAAGTAAAAATGGTGTATCCAAAAATAACATTTTTATCTAAAATAATCAGTTCTTTTGTTTTTTTTTCAGTTACGCATATTATCATTGTTGTATTGTTTTATATTTGATTTAAATAAATTTTATATTGTATAATTTCCTTTTTAAGAAATTAATGATATTTTAAGTATATAATAAATGGAAAGACTTAAATATTAATTTTTTTCTTTTTGTTAAACATGTTTAAATCAATTTTAATATTTATTTTTAATTTAGTTTTAATTTTGGTCAATTTAATATTTTTTATTGCATCATTTAAATAATTTACTGTGAGATATATGTCACGTAGTATTCCGAAATTTTATATTTAAAAAATATTTATGTATTAGTATTTAAGGTTTAGATTTATAAAATATAATTTAAAGTTTAAAATTAAGAATTTAAGATTTAGAATTTACTGAAGTAACATGACATGTAATACATACCGTAGTATAAATATATCATTAGCAATGACATGTAATACAGAATGTTCACTGTTTCTTAAGTATTTAAACTCGAAAAAAAAAAGTAAATTAAAATAAAACTAACGGAAATTAGATGTAAATTAAAAATAAATTAAATTAAAAAATATATGAATGTGGTAGGTCAAAAACGATATATGTATATTCTAGAACTTGAAGAATAACTGACAACTCAAAAGTGTGGATCCAGGATTTACGAAAATTAAAATATTAATATAAATTAGTTTTCCTTGTCTTAAATATGTATATTATCAAAATTCGATTGGAAAATAAGTATATTTTCCTTGTCTTAAATATGAGAATATATTCTTGGTTGACAGGTGTGTAGAGTATTTTAATAAGAAAAGACATACATAAACAATAGCATCTGACAAATAAATAGAGTGGCATAAAGGCCGGGGCGAGAAAAAAAAATTCTATTTCAACTTAAAATAACGTTGTTTATATGTATTTAAGATAAATTATATTAAATATAGACAAAATTGAAACTTTTTTTAAAAGTTAAATCAATTTGACACATTGTAACAAAATTAAAAACAAAAAACCAATTAAACCTAAATTAAAAGATAATTTTCTTACCGAAAATATAATTATTTATATTGAAAATAAATTTAATTATGTTCACGAGTTCAAAAACTTAAAAAATTGAAAACAATATATATATATATATATATATATATATATATAATTTCTTTTATAATTATAGATATAATTATATTAAATTATGTGCTTATTGTTATATTAGTGACGGTGATGAATATCCGAGAAAATAGGAGTTATTATATGAAAAGTCAAATTCACTAGCATGTGATGAGGGTCAGGAAAACGGATTTCAAAGTTAAAAAATATAATTTATTAATGGTTTTTGTTTTGTGTGTTTATTTGTTTAACGACGGCTACAAAACCTTGAAACGGTCTAATCTGACTTCCAATAAAATACTTCATTATTAATTATTTTACTACCCTAAATGGTACGATACACAGATGCAATGTTTTAAATCAGATTCCTAATATGTCGATGAAGTTATAAACATAGAGAGACCAGAAGTTGACCTAAACCGGCTATATTAGCTCATATCTTCTCTAATTTTGTTTGTATTGAGTTTAAAGCACTAAACATTTTACAAGCCTATAATAAATACACATATATAAAATGCTTAATTTCATTTTCACTCAATTCAATATTATTATAAAATAAATAACTTTTACCATAAAATTGTATCAAGTAAAATAAATATACAACATTTTTAAAAGAAATAGATTTTAAGTTTAACTTATTTTATTTAATTCTACAAAATTGGTATGCAAAATGATTTTTTTTATCTATTTATATCTTATAAATCTATCTATCCAATTTTCTCCATAATCTTCTTATAAATTTATAGATAATTTTTTGTGCAATCTCGTTTTTTTTTTCTTGTATATTTTCGGTGTATATTTTTTTTCTTCAATCTAACGATTTTGAACTGTAATATATATATATATATATATATATATATATATATATGAAACCAAGTGGATTTTTATTATTCCGTTTATTTCTCCATCATTGTACATAAAATAATAGTGCTTATTCGATTTGTGTTTTTCATTCTCCATATGTCTATACACAGTGACAGATCTTTATAATTTATTATCGCATGTTTCCTAAGTTTATTGAAATTTTTATTTTGACTAACGTCATTATTGTAAAATGGACAATTAAAAAAGCGAATAAAATATAACATAAGTAAAGTATAAATTCAAGTATACAATAAGTTTTTTAGTAACGAAAAGACATTAATTACTATTTTTTTTTGTTAAAGAGTACTTTTGTTATTTCAAGAGCTATGTAATTGAAAAAGATTGAATTGTCGGCTTTTTAATTAAAGTAATAATATATATATATATATATATATATATATATATATATATATATATATATATATATATATATATATATATCCTTTGATGCTTTTATTATTTTTTTCTTCTATAAATACAAAAAATTATTTTTTATAATTATTTTACTGTCATGTGAAATGAAGGTTAACATGTGTTATTTAACTAATTAATACTCTTTTTAATTATTTTAAAAAAAAAGGGGAAGGAGAGAGTGGCACGTAATACTAGAAAACTAGGGTATATTTTATGGAAAATGATATTTTGACACCAATTTTTTGACATCATTTTGACACTGCACACATGTCAAAATGTGATGGGACGATTTTAAATTAAAAAAAAAACTTTGGTTTTTTTCTTACAAATATGTCCTTGTCTCAGTTTTTTTTAATTTAAAATCGTCCAACCACGTTTAGACACGTATACAATGTCAAAATAGTGTCAAAAATTGATGTCAAAATATCATTTTCCATATTTTATTTCTGAAAATACATAGATATCTTACAATTTAATGAAGGAAAAAGTTAGTTTGAGAAGGCTTAAAAAAACATTCATTTGACCCGATTTATAATAATATAATTATGATTTTAAATTAAAAAATAATATAAATATAATCAAAATATTATTATTATGTCCCAAAAATGTTTTTTTGTCGTTTCCCTGGTGAAAGTATCTATCTATGTCATAATGAAACAAACAACGACTTCTGAAAATAATCAATTCAACTTACCATGTCCGAATACACTAAAGGCGGAAATACAAATTTAGGCTTTTGAATCTTTATAAATAGGGCGAGAAAGTCCGAAACACCACACAAAATACAGATTCACATCAAATTATGGCTTCAAATAATGTCCTAAAGGCGAGTGAGATCTTTGAAGGTCAAGCTCACTTGTACAAACACTTGTATGCCCATACGATAGATTGTATGAGTATTAAATGGATGATTGAGCTTGGCATACCAGACATCATCCACAACCATTGTCAACCCATTTCACTTCCAAAGTTGGTTTCCATTCTACAAATTCCGCCAACTAAAGTTAGAGGAGTGAAGAGTCTCCTACGCTACCTGGCACACAATGGATTCCTTCATATCGTAAGAGTCCATCACAGCACAGAAGAAAGCGAAGCGTTTTCTCTAACACCTGCATCACAGCTTCTTGTCAAAGGCACTGACTTTTGTCTTGCACCAATGGTTGAGTATATAACTAATCCAACTTTATCATATACGTGGTCTCACTTGAAAAAGTGGACTTATGAGGATGATCTTACATTGTTTGATGTCTCCGTTGGATCAAATTTGTGGGACATTCTTAGTAAAAACCCAGCAATGAACGAGTCGTTCAATGAGGCAATGGCTAGTGATTCTCAGATGATGAACCTGGCATTAAGAGGTTGCAAATGGGTGTTCGAAGGAGTGGAGACCATTGTGGATGTCGGAGGTGGAACCGGAAACACAGCCAAGGCTATCTGTCATGCATTTCCTAACGTGAAGTGCACTGTCTTTGATCGTCCACAGGTTGTGGAGAAGTTGTCGGGAACCAAGAATTTGACATATGTTGGCGGTGACATGTTCGAATCTATTCCCAAGGCTGATGCAGTTCTACTCAAGGTAGACTCTCTGAACTAATGTTTCCTAAACTTCTTTCACTACTGCAACTTTTTTTTTTAATAAATTAGAATACAAATTTAATATTCGAATGATTTTATTACAATTCTAGTATTGACATGAGGTATGTTATTAACAAATTTATAATTCTTTGTAGTGGATTTTACATGATTGGAATGACGAGGATTGTAAGAAGATATTAGAAAATTGCAAAGAAGCTATTTCTGGTAAAGGAGAAAGTGGAAAAGTAATTGTGATAGAAAATGTGATAAACGAAGGCCAAGATGAACAGGGACTTACTGGACTAAAGCTCGCCTTGGATGTGAAAATGACAAGTCTTCTTAATGGAAAAGAAAGAAGAGAAGAAGAATGGAAGAAACTGATCGTGGAAGCAGGGTTTCAAAACTACAAAATATCTCCTTTCACAGGATGTTTGTCTCTTATTCAGATCTATCCTTGAATACCAAAGTTATGTCGATGCATTTCTTCAAAGCATATGTTATTGAACAACAAGGTCGCAATGCGTATTTCCCCTTACCTTTGTAAGAAAATGCGACCAGAATAAAAAGAAGAATTGATAAGAAACAAGACTCAGAAATATGAAATTTGATGGAAAGTGTGAAAGTGTTTGGGCTTTATTAATATTGGAATTATTTTATTCTCTATTCATATTTGTGTATTTATGTTCATATATTTTTATACTTATATTCCTTTTTTATATTGCTATGAACAATTATATATATCAATTATACTCTCTCCTTATCATTCAATAAGAAATGCAATATTTCATTCTTTCTTCTTTTGTAACATGGTATCAGAGTCATGATTAAAGCCTATCCTAGCGAGTTCTAAGTGGACATTTCTGTTTCTATTCCACCCATGGTCGGGCTAATATTGGGTCACTCAATTTCTATTATCACGCACGAGATGTCTATACCTCGACGTGAAGGGGGTGTGTTGGAAGTCCCACATCGACTAGAGATAAGGCCAAATTATAATATATAAGTGAGGTGCAAACCTCACCTTACAAGCCAGTTTTGTGGGGTTGAGTTAGGCTAAACTCATTTTCTAATATCAATTGTACTCTCTCCTTATCATTCAATAATTCTTCATTTGGTCATTTTTCTGGCACAGTTTCACTTAGCTCTTAACTAAATCTTTATCTTGTATACTTAACATTTTTGAATTTTCCTGTGAAATACAGGACAAGTCAACCCTGCAGATGATTGGTCAGGCTAAAGAAAGAGATGGCTTGTATGTCATGATAGTTCCTGCACTCACACCCTTTGGTTCACCAGTTGCTTCTACCACTGAGAATTCTATTGCTTGTTCTACAATAAGACAGAACTCTATGGATATTTGGCATTATAGACTAGGACATCCTTCTTTTTCTTATTATACAAAATTATGTAACATGTATTCCACTTTACCAGACACAAAATACACTCATTGTGATGCTTGTCATTATT
>NC_028354.1:18068008-18071598 GCF_000741045.1 Vigna radiata var. radiata | reverse complement strand
TGCTACTCCACAAAAGAAATCAACCAGGCCAACACATAAACCATCTTATTTGCAGGACTATCATTGCAACATGTTATCTACTTCTTCCACCACTCAGTCATCCACAGGTACCTTATATCCTATCTCTTCATATCTCTCATATGATGCATTATCATCTCTTCATAAATCATATGTCTTGAATCCTTCCCAAGTTAGTGAACCTAAAACCTATAACCAAGTCATCAAACATGATTGTTGGAGAAATGCCATGGATCAAGAAATTGTAGCTTTAGAAAATACCAAAACTTGGGTTTTGACTGATCTACCTTATGGAAAGCAACCTATTGGATGTAAATGGGTATGCAAAATAAAGAGGCATGCTGATGGAAGTACTGAACGATATAAGGCAAGGTTAGTAGCCAAAGGCTACACACAACAGGAAGGCTTAGATTACTTTGAAACTTTTTCACCTGTTGTCAAACTCACAACAGTAAGACTGGTTTTAATGTGTTCTATGGTGCATCCTTAATCAGTTGGAAATCAAAAAAGCAAAATACTATATCTAGATCATCAACTGAAGCAGAATATAGAGCCTTAGCTTCCACAACATGTGAAATTCAATGGCTTTTGTATTTGCTCCATGATTTGAAACAGTCTCTGCCACAACCAGTTCCTCTGTTTTGTGACAATCAATCTGCTATACGAATTGCACAAAATCCAGCCATGCATGAGAAGACAAAGCACATTGAAATTGATTGTCATCTCATAAGGGATAAAGTTCAAGTTGGTGTAATTAAGCTCCCGCCTATTTCTACTTCATCACAACTTGCAGATATTCATACTAAAGCTTTGCATCCAGCACAATTTCAATCTTTGCTGTCCAAGCTGAGCATTAAGGATATATATGCTGCAGCTTGAGGGGGATATTGGAATTATTTTATTCTCTGTTCATATTTGTGCATTTATGTTCATATATTTTTATACTTATATTCCTTTTTTATATTGCTCTGAACAATTATATATATCAATTGTAATACAATATTTCATTCCTTCTTTCTTCTTATGTAACAATTAATAAAGGACATGGAATACATTTTTAAAAATCCATTATAATCCAATCTGATATAATAAAAAGTATTTAATTTATAATTTAAATCCATTTTAAATATATTAATTAAATTTGAATCTTTTCACTCCAATTTAAATTGGATTAAATTTAGATTAAATTTACTTTTTTAATTAGATTAAATATAGTTTAATCAATTTAATTTTCTTGACTGTTAAATTCATTACATATGGGTTGAACATCTTGAGTCAATTTATCACCAGAACGGATTTGGATAAGTTTTTTTTTGGCTTAGAGTTATTCACTCAACTTGAATTTCAACTTAGACAAACTTAATTCTAAGTAGATTAACTTTGTTCCAAATAAACTTTACTCAATTTTGTATCACATGATGAATGTACGACAACTTTTGTTTTAACTGAGTTCGACAACCATGTCATTACCATTTATGCAATCAAATATATTTAGGGTAAAATGAGGTTTTCTTCGTTGAGGTCAAAGGCCTGCGTAGCTTATAAAAGCAGAAAACTATAAACTATCTAACTACATCCCAAGTTTGGGAGATGCAATGAAACGATACAACAAAATCTATTTTAATGGCAGATGCTTACACTCAAATATATATATACTTCACTGTTGAGACTTATGAAATTGTAAATTAAAGTGTGAGTAGTTGCTATAAAACATAAGACTAAAGTGATACATGAAAGGTTGTCAGTCATATTTATGTTATACACAGACTTAAATTCTAATAGTTAATANATNAATTCTCAACTCTTGCAATTGGATATNAAACCTGAAGTACTTACCAGTNTTTATTGAATTTTTAAATTTACATAAACCAATCGATATAATTAAGATGAGTTGAATGATATTGAATCATTGATACAATCAATTAAATTTTCAACCTTAACATCACATTGACATGGGGACCATTTCTCAAGTTTTAGTGGCGGGGAAATATGGGAGGATAGGGTATCTTATCCTCTATTTTTTTTTTTTGTGTTTATGTAATGAAATCTATAAAAAAACTAATGGATAATGATACTTAAACAATTTTTTTTTGACAACATTTGAACATTGATTATATGTCAATCCGTAATTGGTAAAAAATTATTCTACAATAATGTTTATGATTATTATTATTGATTGTAAAGTAATTTTTTACTAATCACAGGTTGACACATAATCAATATTCAAATATTGTTAAAAAAATGTTATCTAAATATCATTATCCAAAACTAACGTAGGAAGGTTTTTAATTTTTTATAAAACATATGATTCAACTTTTTTTTTTAATTTTGTTCAATTTTTTTTTTATGACTGGATCTAAATCATTAATAACACGTGTCCACGTGAATAATCAGTCAAAAACAGTGTTCTTTTCTGCCTACTTAAAAGCTATCAGTAACAAAAGACATCATTATTATTTTTACTGTTTACTTTTTGAAGAGCTGTAATTGAAAAAAAGAATGAATTGTCGGCTTCTTAAGTAAAGTAGTAATATATATATATATATATATATATATATATATATATATATATATATATATATATATATATATTCTAATTTTTGTAAATTTTTTTTCAGTTAATATATTTTAGCGATGTGTATCGAGTTTTAGTAGACAAAAATATACTCTTATACTATGAATTTTAAGTTTGAAGGTCGAGAATATTTAAATAATTTTAATTCTTAAAACTAAAAAAAAAAATAAGAAAACATTCACACCTTTGCTCAGTGTCTCATCCTTTTCAACCCTTTCTCTTTCCTCTCTTACACTCTAACATTTTCTCTTTCATCCTTATTGTAGCCTCAAATGAAAAAAAAAAACACTCGTTGTTAAACAATTTTCTTTTGTAAATAGTAAGTCAATGGCATATTAGCCTTCCCACAAACGTTCATTCAAGATCTTTTCAATTTCATCATCTTTATTAATTTCTCTAATTTCATTATCTGCGGAAGTTGAATCATCGTCTCTTAAAAAATTCCTCCAGGCCAATTACCAATTTCTTCGGATGTCATTATGCTTGTGAAAATTATATAAAATTAGATAAGAAAAAATTATAAAATGAAAGCTCAGTATAAAATCATTTTTTTGTAAGAAATTGTTTAACAGCGAGTGTTTTTTTATTTTTTTTTCAGACTAATTACCAATTCCTTCTGATATCCTTATGTTTGTGAAAATTAAATAAAATTAGATAAGACAAAAATTATGAAATGAAAACTCATTATAAAATCATTTTTTTTGTAAAAAATTATTTAACAGCAAGTGTTTTTTTTTCAATAGGGACTACCGTAAGAATGAGAGAAATGGTTGAAAGGAATAATGAAGGTGGGTAAGGGTTTGTGGGTTTTTTATTTTTATTTTTTTTAGTTTTGAGAATAAAAATTATTCAATTACCTTGACCTTGAAATATAGAATACATGAAAGTATTTTTTTTATTGAAATTCATTAAACATAATTAAGATGTAACTACTGAAAAAAAAAAACTTACGCAAATCATCAAACCATATATATATATATATATATATAGGCATACA
>NC_028354.1:17967574-18067112 GCF_000741045.1 Vigna radiata var. radiata | reverse complement strand
CTGGCATTAAGAGGTTGCAAATGGGTGTTCGAAGGAGTGGAGACCATTGTGGATGTCGGAGGTGGAACCGGAAACACAGCCAAGGCTATCTGTCATGCATTTCCTAACGTGAAGTGCACTGTCTTTGATCGTCCACATGTTGTGGAGAAGTTATCGGGAACCAAGAATTTGACATATGTTGGCGGTGACATGTTCGAATCTATTCCCAAGGCTGATGCAGTTCTACTCAAGGTAGGCATATCTGAAGGAATGTTTCCTAAACTTCTTTCACTACTGCAACTTTTTTTTTTAATAAATTAGAATACGAATTTACTATTCGAATCATTTTATTACAATTGTAGGATTGATATGNGGTATGTTATTAACAAACTTATAATTATTTTTAGTGGATTTTGCATGATTGGAANGACGAGGAGTGTAAGAAGATATTANAAAATTGCAAAGAAGCTATTTCTGGTAAAGGAGAAAGAGGAAAAGTAATTGTGATAGAAGCTGTGATAAACGAAGGGCAAGATGAGCAGGGACTTACTGGACTAAAGCTGGCCTNGGATGTGAAAATCACATGTCTTCTTAATGGAAAAGAAAGAAGAGAAGAAGAATGGAAGAAACTGTTCATGGAAGCAGGGTTCCAAAGCTACAAAATATCTCCTTTCACAGGATGTTTGTCTCTTATTCAGATCTATCCTTGAATACTACTAGTAATGTCGATGCATTTTCCCTTATCAATAAATTATATGTAAGAAAATGCGACCAGAATAAAAAGAAGAATTGATATGAAGCGAGACTCAGAAATATGAAATTTGATGGAATGTGTGAAAGTGTTTTCTTTATTAATAAAGGACATGGATGTTTGCTACAAAATATCTCCTTTTAGAGGATGTTTGTCTCATAATTAGATCTATCCTTTATTAGTAAAGTTATACCCAGAACTTCTGTTTTGAGCTTTTGACAAAGTAATTTGACATTCTTGAGTTAAACTCCATTTAATAAACCTTACAATACCTTAAAATTCAAGTTCTTAGCTTAAGAGTGTCATATTATTTCGATTCAAAGATCTTGCAAAAGAAATTCCTAACCACATACAACAACCAAGACTTTTCATGCTTCTTACAATTCACAATTGCACCAAAACATGTTGAAATCTTTTATCTCACCCAATATCATCAACCTCACAATTTCAATTCTTATTATAATCCTAATATCAAATTGGACATACCAAGATAGATTTTATATTCACTACATGTCATTTAAAACCCCAAATCCAAGACACAATATACAAACATATGTAAATCGAAATTAATCCCATTTTCAGCATCAACCACCATCAAAAATTTCAATTTTTTCATCCGATCACAATTTTAAGTTGCGGAATCAACAATATAAACAATTACTAAAATAATAACTAAAATTAGTTTTCTTCACTTTAGTCAAAAAAATTTCTCTCCAATAAGGATTCCTAAAACACACAAGATCCCCTTGACAAACAACGGAAATCATGATTATAGTTTCATGTCTACAATTAAGATTTGAAAGCAATAGAGAGTCATCAAGAACAATCTTAAGTCACATGCATGGCTCTAGAGCCACATGCAACAATTGGACTCAAAACCTAAAAAGAAAGTAAAAATATGACTTATGCTCTATTTTACACTTTGATCAAGTGGTTGCATAAAGCTCCTAACAAGGATCATAATTGCACTTCTTAGATTGGCTATCAGATGAAGAACGAGTAAGATCAGTCGATAGAGAATTTGATAAGCCAATAAATTGTTTTCGTGTTTCAGAATACGATTAACCTAACATGTTAACTAATCGATTACGATAAATTGGATCGGATTTTGCGATTTTTTCTTCTGCAGTACCTTATCGTGACATGAGCGTGAAAAGAGGAATCCGTTTCTTAGAACTTTTAAAAGGATTGAAATAATTTATTTTGGCTTTTTGGCACCATATTGTAGAGTAGATCTCAAAAAATATGAAAGATCTCCCTCCAAGTCATACATACAACTTTCATCAAATGTGACTTTCCACAAAATTCTATATGTATCTATGATATCTAGTATGGAATTCTGTTTACTCACTTGAAATTGAGTATTTGCTCCTCCTTTTCCTGTTAGGATTGGAAATTCTGTATTTTACATATCCATACGATTGAGTCCTTGGGTTTCCAAAATAGTGTAAAATATTTCAAATCATTACTATTTGAGTAGGACTTATTTAAAAAAAAAAGTTTGATTGTAAAGAGGTAATGATTTTATAAAAATGAAGTTTAGTTATTAAAACATTTATATAACTAATAACTTAATATTAAAATATTTTAGTATTCTATTTTTAATAAAACCAATAATCTTAAACCGTTTTATAAGACATCACAAACATAAACAGCAAGGAGATTTTAACTTTCAAGATTGTACTTTTGTATTTAACATGAATAATAAATATCCATACATCAATTTTATTTATTACATAATTTATGCACAAATTTACAATTTTTTTATATTTTGTTACCAAAAATACATAAATTACTTACTATTTTTATAATTTAAATATTAAGTTATACAATTTTATACATTACACTTTCAAGTTAATAATCAAATATAAAATTAATAAATAAGTATTATTTATATACATCTACATTCATAAAAAAATGTAAAATATTTTTATTTCATAGTAAGGTCCGTATTTTGAGTTATATGTATACTAATAACTTTATCCACCCGTGAACGCTCTGTCTATTTCCTTATATTTCCACCTTCAAGATTTTGGCCTTGAACCTGGATTTCAAACGTTGAATTGCATAATAGGTTTCTCAATGTACTTCACCAATGGAAATTGCAGGTAAGGAAAATTAGCAATGATCTAGTATAGGGTTTCCAAGCTCACCAATGACGGCAACAACGTTACCATTTGGCTAGTGTACTAGGGGCATCCGACAGAGACCGAACGGTCACCTGCTACCCTACAAAGAAATCGAGAAATAGAGACATAGTAAGAAAAATTTAAAATTAATTGTATTGGGAATCACCGGACGGTGATGTACCGGAGAGCATCGACGGTTGATCACCAAAAGAAATGATTGATGTATTTAAGACTGCCAGACAGACGGAATGGACGGTCGGTCATCTGAGAGTTAAGGTTGAGTAAGTTTAATTAAGTTAATCATGGTTTAAGGTTATTGGGCTATGATTGGGCCGTGATTAGGATCACTCTAATACTAAGCCCATAGTCCACAGTATAAATAGAGGTCAAAGACACCAGGTAAGGAGGTTCATTTATTGCGCATTCAATTCTGAGTTTTGATACCGATCGAATCTTTTGAACTGACTTAAGCATCGGAGTGTCTTTCGTAAATACCCTCCCGGACGAATATTAGACTAGACAGACGGACGATCAGAAAACAGTAGAAAAAACGGACGGTCGCGAAAAGAGAAATTGTAAAGGATTTGTATAAGTCGATCACACACCAGTGAGTTTTAACATTTATTTGACCTGACTCTAAAATTTTTGTTTTTGTTTTTTCACGTTACAGTCCGTTTGATGGATGCAATTAGGACTAGCGGACCCTTATTTATACATGATAAACCATTTTCGTATTTTCGTGAAGAACTATGTTAACAATTTTATTCAATAATTTTTTGGTAATAGACTATTTATTATTATTTTATTAACTTTTATATTTGAACATATTAATCACAAGTTATTATATTATAAAAGAATTGTCAAAAAAAATTGTTAAAAAAACATCGTTCTAGCAAACAACAAAGTGAACTAGCAAGGTAGGAATTGGAAATATAGAATAGGATAATAAGAAATATTCATATTTAATTAATTATTTCTATAAAAATGATTTATTTTGTTAATAAATTTTGAAAACCATTGCATGAGTTTTGATCTCACAAAATCTGTAACATCATAGTAATTACTATGTGACGAATAGATTTATGTAAATTTCAGATATATTTTACGTTTTGAGTTAATAAATTTGTTCTTTTTTATATTATACTAAATCCTCAAAATTTAAGAGAAAGAATGTTTAAAACTGAGAGAACATATTAAAAAATTCTCGTCACATTGACAATGGGTAAAACTTAATAATCGTTATTTCTATTTAAGCTTTAGGTTGATAAAGAGGGAGTGTTATGCAAAATAGGATGATCTTATAAGTCATTATTGAATTCATGAAAAAAAAATAAAGTTTTTTAAGCCTTTATTAAGCCATTAGAACAATGGTTTTGTCTGGTCGATTAGTTTTTGTTAGGTTTTAACGAATAAGAGACAAAAAAATGAAATGGAAACTGATATTTTTTATTGAGCATAAACATAAATATTTATACTACATAATTTGTAATTGTTTTTTAAAGTATATATGCTAAACTAATTAATTTAAATAATGCCTAAAATCCTTCTAAAAATTAGAATATGAATATATTTTTATTTAACATTGACTCTTTCAATCATATGCGGTTTGAGTCACAAAATTTCAATACTCCTCTTTGACTCAAAGTCAGCATACTTTAAGTCTTTTTATCCTTGTCCGTATCATCTGAAGTTCCTCAACTTTTGGAAGTCTTGATCACTTCTGGTTTCTTTATCTTTTCAAGAACTGCGTCTAACTCTAAGTTGTCAACATCTTTCACCTTTTCAGTATTGCCTTATTGCTCCGCATTTTCAGCTTTTGTTTTGGGAAGAGTTGTCTTAGGATGCTTTTCTTCTTCCAATTTTTCTGGTTTAATTTGACTTCCACCAACTTTAACTCCCACTAGCTTTACTTTCTTGCCATTCAGAGATGGTATTCTTTTAGGTCCTCTGACATCCTGCAGCTTATTGCATAGTTGCACATACGGATTATTTGTCTTCCAATTCAGGCATCCCATGTACTTGCATTTTATCTTCAATCTTGTGCAAAGCAAACCGCTCTTCATCAATCAAATTCAAAGCAAAGCTCTTGCCTTTCATTTGAACTCTGAATAATTCTTTATTATCTGAAAATTTAATCATGCAGCTTTTATCTCCAAATAGAACTTTATAGTCTTTCTCTAGAAGTTGGCCAACACTCAACAAATTTTGGTCAATTTCAAGAACATATAGAATATCAGTAATTAATTTCAAACTTGTGCAACCTTTGATCGTGATGGTTCCTTTACCCTTCACTACTATTTTTGCCCCGTTTCCAATTCTAACATTTGTGTTGTAGGTTGCATCAAGATCTTTGAATAATTTTTTATCATACGTCATGTGGTTCATCCAACCACTATCAATTAGCCAACTTTCTGTTGATCTTGCAGTAGCAAAGCAAGAAACAACAAAAAGTTCTTCTTCTTGCTTGTACATTCTCTTGTTTTTCTGATGACTTGCATATTTTCTCCACATGTCCTAATTGTCCACATTTATGGCATTTCACATCTGGCCTCCACCAACACTTTTGTATGTGGATGATTATTTTTTTTACAAAAAAGACATGATGAAAAAACATTAAAGGATTTCTTATAACTTTTGTGGTTGAAACTTCCTGACCTTTTTTTCAGCAATTTAGCTACCAAAGCCCCTTCAATATGACCATTTTCTCTCATGAGTCTTCTTTGTTCTGGAGCCTGAAGTGCTGCCAAAAGTTCTGCCAAGATAATAGTAGAGAGATCTTTTGAGTTCTCCAAGGAAATCAATGTGGCTTCATATATTTCTAGAATTGTTGCAAGTATTTTTTGAACAATTCGAGAATCAGGAATCTCAGTGCCTAGAAGACATATTTTGTTTGCAATGCTGAGAAGCTTGTCCGCATAATCTTTAATTGTCTCTGAATCTTTCATCCTCTGCATCTCAAGTTCTCGAACTAGATTCAAAGCTTGCATTCCTTTGACTCTCTCATTGCCTTCATACTCTTCCTTCAAAAACTTCCAGATTTCATGTGCCATTTTCAATGTCATTATTTTGTTGAAAATGACTGGAGATACCGTTGTGAACAAAATTGATTTGGCTTTGGACTTTCGAAGCCTACTTTCTTTGTGATTTTTCATTTGAGCAATCGTAGGATTATCTGGTAAGGGAGCCACTTTGTAGTCTTGTTCTACCGCTTCCCATACATCGTTAGCATCTAGATATGCTTCCATTTTGACCGTCCACATTTGATAGTTTTGTCCATCAAATACAGGTATAGAAACAGTAGTAAACGAGGTTTGAGATTCCATTTTATGTATGGTGACTATTTTGTGGTTATAGGAGTTTATGGGTTATATCACAGATCCCCTAAGATCCTTTTTGCTCTTGATACCAATTGTTAGGTTTTAACGTATAAGAGGCAAAAGAATGAAACAAAAACTGATATTTTTTATTGAATATAAGTATAAATATTTATACTACATAATTTGTAACTGACTTCTAAAAGATATATGCTAAACTAATCAATTTAAATAATGTCTAAAATTCTCATAAAAAATAGAATATGAATATATTTTTATTTAACAACTTTGACTCTTTTAATCACATGTTGTTTGAGTCACAAAATTCCAATAGTTTTGATTCAGTCTGTTATCATTTGAAATGTTTACAATGATTATAGGTTTAACTGTTATTATAATTTAGAATTTATATGATACTTCAATTAACCATGACAATAAAACTGCTATATAAATTTAACTGTAATTAAAGAGGGAATTCCAACAATAATATATAGATGCAATGAGTCTTAAATGGATGATTGAGCTTGGCATAGCAGACATATCCACAACCATGGTCAACCCATTACACTTCAAATGATATGATGTTGCTTTGATAGATAATCAAACCACGTCAAAACAACTGGAAGTGAATACTTTGTCAGAGGAATAGATGAGAATTAGAAGACAAAACACAAGTTTCTGTTCTTCAAAATGTTAAGTACAATGGAGTATCTTATCTATATATGTGCTAATAAAGGGATCTAGATTATTTTCTCTAATTAAAGTTCCACTATATATTTTTTTAAGCCTTTCATAATTATAAATTTTCTAAAATTTCTATAATGTACATTCTAGACTATTTTAAATTACAATAAATTTTCCACCCTTAATTTGAAATTTTCTTCTGCACACTTTGTGAATATATTTGCAACTTGATCTTTAAGTCTTGACATGTTTGAGCTGCACTTCCTTTCTAGAAATACACACTCTTATGAAATGATATTTTGTGCTTATAGGCTCACTTTGATGATGAAATATTAGATTCTTTGCTTATGCTTGTGCAGACTTTGTAGCCTTTTACAACAAGTCATGTTTTGTAATTTTTTACCTTTCCATTAATATTCTTCTTTCTCTTCAAGTTGCAAGTTATTTTGGCATTAGATGTAACTAATGAAGGGGCCAATGAGGAGGAGTGACATCTTGAATTGTAGTTTCTTAATATTCTCCCTCATCTTCAATATATGAAAAAAAAAAAATCATAAACTTTTGCTTCTTGAGCATCCCATCATCAAATTCAACATCACAACTTACCACCATTTTGCCATTACTTGGATTGTATAATTTGTAGCCTTTAGATTGAGCATCATAGCCAGCCATCGAAGACATATTTGATGCTTCGACCATCAAGCTTGGTTCTTTCTTATTTTGACACATAGGTCTAAGCTATAATCCCAAATACACACAAATAATTAAAATTAGGCTTCCTTCATTCCAAGCTTCTTATAAGGAGTATGATTTTTGAGATTGGACGTTAGAGATCGATTATACAAATAGAATGCACAAGAAACAATTTCACCCCAAAACTTTGTAGGCATATTTTTAGCTTTCGACAGTTTGTTCTTCTTTATTTTGACTACTCGATTTTGTTGTGGTGATCTAAGAATAATTAATGGATGACGAATTCCATGAGTTGCAAAAAAATTCATTGAACTCCTTTGAAGTGAACTTTCCTTCTGGATCGGATATCAGACAAACATTTGTGTACTCTTACGATATTAGATCTTAATATGATGGTGACATGGTCATAATACATTGAATTTTTATGTAGAGGATTTGGTTGCTTAATTTGCTTCAAGGCTTAAACTTGAACGTTATTGAGTTTTGTTTGATATATGACTTTTTTAACATGTTTCTAAATTGGATATGTTGTTCAAGTGACTAGATTATGCATGTTAACTATAGTTTTTCTTTAATGAAGTTTTGAATATAGTATAGAGAAGCATAATAAATGTATACTTTTTCTTATGATAGAATATGAAGTTGATGTGAGAATAAACTTGTATACTTTGAGTTAATGGATCAAGGTTGATTTGAAATGAGAAATGGATGATGTTTGAGTAAATTTATTTTAAATTTTTATTATTGAAATGTTTTTGAAATTATTCTTAAAATCTAGTTTTGACTATTGTTTCGGCTTATTTCTTTGATATTTTTCTCAAACAGAGGATTTTTACTCAATCAAAAATATAATAGAGATTCTGACCTTACTCTTTGGCCTATTTTTTCTCAAGCGAAATATTTTTTTCTCAAACTAAAATAGATTTGAAAATAGCTTTGCTGTCTACTTTATTTTATTTCAAGCAAAAGTAATATTGTAACTCAACCCTAGTTCCTACCCAATTTTTGTTCAAACAAGCATATTTTCATTCCAGTTAAAAAATGTGTCTCTTTAACTTATTTGATATATATATATATATATATATATATATATATATATATATATATATAATAAATGGAAAATTAATATTAACTTTATATTTGATTGATTTGTGGTGTCATTTTAATGAGTTATATTGTATAGCAATGCTTACATAGATTGATGAAATTATGTGAAATTGTGATCACATATTTAGGACGACATGTGAAGTATTGTTTGTATTGTGTATTAAGTATTGACATCTATTCTATAATAGAGATTTCTTTGTTTCATTGATGACCTAGGTCACATAGACTAAACTATCATGTAGTAAGAAGTAGATGGGCGAATTCTTACACATTATGATGTGTAGATGTTTGACATGACATGTAATGAATGTACTGTAATACTATATTATTGGATTTACTTGTAAATCTAGGTCTTTAGATTGAATCAGATGTTAGTCCCTACTTAATATGAAGTTTTTGGAAAGTGTTTGTTTTGTTTGTTCAATATCCTTGATGTATAGTATCTGTGGTCTATGCGGAAGTTCTATGTTAAACTTTGAATGCAAGTGAATTGTTGACCTATTACTTAAAAATGTATCTTTTTATATATATTTTTTCTTAAGTTAAACTTTTGTTTCAATTGCTTACCCTAAAATATATTTTTATATATTTTATTCATCAAGTCATCAATATAAATATGTATTACGACACTTAAATTAATTAAGTTATAATTACAATCACTAGAAATTTCATCTAAAAAGTTCATGGAAAATGTTTATAAAAAAATCCATAAATATATGTTCATAAATAGACCTAGAATATATATCATAATTAATAATAAAATAAATAATCATAATAATAATATCTAAATAATCTCAATATCCCCTCAATATCTCTGACTTATTAAAAAGAGACTCAAATTATAAGGTCTTTGTAAAAGTGTGTGCTAGTTGTATCGTAGTAAGAACATATAAGGGATAAATATTGTCAATTGTCATCAGATTAGGATGACAATCAGTTACAATAATTTTATACTTTCATGAAATACTATATTTTTAATTATATGTAATGCAAATTAACTGTCACAATACAATTGCATCACTTTATAACTAGTAACCTCAAATTACTAAGTAATTATTTAAGTAATTTTAACTCACATTTATTCATCATTGAGCAATATTCAACCTCTATAGAACAATGAGAGACTCTTTTTTCTTCTTAGTTCTCCAAGTTATTGGAGAAGAAGCAAGAAGCATCGTCCATTAGTCAAAGAACATCTTGTAAGTATGCATCTTGCTTGATCTGAATCATACCACCATGTGGTTCCAATTTATTATTCGATCGAAATTAAATACTTTGACGTTACTTCAAATATCTACTAATCCTTAAGGTTGTTTCTCAATGTTATTCATGATATCTTTGCATAAACTTAGATAAAATGTGTACATATCAAGCAAAATTCGATCTAGTCACAAACAAATAGTTTAATCACTCAATCATTCTTTGATAGGGTTTCAAATCTTCAAAGGTGTACAAGAAGTCAACATTATGATGTTATTCCACTGGAAAATTTGCAGACTTAGCACCTTATAAACTTATGTCTACAATGGTTTTTGATGCATAATTTTAGTGACAAGGATAGATCTCCTCGAGATCACTAACTACCTCCAACCCCAAAAAAATATTGGAAGACTTAAATGGTGGAAATATTTATGATAATTTAAAAAATAAATAAATAAAATATCTTATTATTATATGGACTATTAATTTTATGGTAAATTCTATTTATGGATGAATATTTGATTTAAAGTGTCACATTTATTTTTTTACTGTATTACATTTATTTGAATCAAACTTACTATTATTTAGTATTGTTTCTTATATCTTTAAATACAATATATCTACATGAGAAAAATACATAACAAACATAGCACCTAACATAAAAAAGTGTTTTTTGGTTCTATATTTTCTTTTAAAATATGGTTTAATAATTTCGAACATCCCTATATTTGTGAAGGTTTTCCTCAATTAGGTCCTCGTATTTTAAAAGTTCTCAATTAAGTTCCTGAATGTTACAATTTGAATCAATTTAGACCTCACCGTTAATTAGAGTAGACGGCGTTAAAAATTTTGATGAATGACTTGGTGACTCGGCATATTTTATTGACGTGGCAAACTTTAATCACCTGACGTGCATTTTTATGATTTTTATTATTAAATAACTTTAACTAAACACCATTTTAATTAGGGAAATAATAGAAATCCCTAACAGCATTTGCTCTCTTTCATTTCAGAGTTCGGGTTTTGGAGAAGATAATATCAGAATCTAGTTTCTTCATTTTACTTGTAGTTATGGAGGGTGAGATTATGAATCTCATGAAGGTGTAACTCTTAGTTATTGTCTCTTTATGCTACTCTTATTGGATTCGAAAGCTTGTTCGTAAGGAACAATACAACTCTTCCTTTTTCTTCCAATTGTCTTCTTATTCACTGTGCTTCCTCTGAGTCTTTCTTCTGTGCACTTATGTGGCACCACATGGTTCTTTATTGTCTGGCTAGGAAACTTCAAACTCTTGCTCTTAAGTGGGTTAGGGTTCTTAATCTGCGAATAAGGAAGGAGCGAAAATGGGTTTGGATGACCTTGGCCGCAGTGTGCTGTTGGGAATGGCGGATGTAATGATTGAGAGAGGACTCGAGGGATTTGATGCGGTGAAGGAGAGAAGAAATGGCAGGATGAGTTTGATTAAAAGTCTTATTTTCGATAAAATCCCTAACTTTTAATCAGTTTTCCCAAAATAAAACATTGGATTCATCAAAGTCTACCACGTCAATTAAATTTGCTTAGTCATTAACGTCGTTCAGCTTAATTAACGGCAAAGTCTAAATTGATCCAAATTTTCACATTCAGGGACCTAATTGAGAACTTTTAAAATACGAAGACCTAATTGAGAAAAACCTCCACAAATAGGAATGTTCAAAATGATTAAACCTTTAAACATTGATATTCATAAGGTTTAGATATCCCTTTACTCAATCGATTTGATGTGTAGTTGTATTTTAGGAAAGAAATGTTTTATTTCCTTATGCAATGAAGGCTTTTTCACTCTAAGGATAGTGGTTTGCATGTCTCAACGACTCTTTCTAATTCTTTCTTCATTTAAAATTTTATCTTATATTATTATCATTTATTATAAGAATTGTTTGACTTGGTCAATCTTATTTTATTCAGATATTTGCCTTATTATTATTATTATTGCTATGATTTTGATTTCCTCTAATGTCTAATTCCATCATATAAAATAGGTACTAAAGTATGCTATAAATTTTTTTATGGTTGAAATATCATTTTCTACAATAATTAAGTTATCCATATAGGCTAGCACATATAAATGTATTTTTCCTTTGTGTAATATAAATAGTGAGTAATTTGAATATGATTGAAAAAAGTCATAGTGTTGGGTACAAATGAAGAAGATCTTAGTGAATCTTTTAATGATAACAATACAGAAAGAGAAAGTCAAGAAAAGGTTCAATATCAACACAGTCAGTAGAAAATAACAATCGAATTGAATCTGAAAGCAATAATCCAACACAAACACTCACTAAATTGTGACTAGAAGCAAAGTTGAAATTTACAAGTCTAAGCAACCATACATAGGATTGACATTCTAAATTCCAAGTGTGAGTCTAAGTCTCACGTTGGGTAGAAATGAGAAAGTAGAGTACCACATAAGGTTGAAGATCCATTAACCCATTGTCTTAAAGTTTTGGATAGATAGTGGTGTCAATCCCTTATGTCGTTTGACTCAATTCTCATTGGTGTTGTATCTTCCCATGAAACTGCCCCTCAATAAACCCAACATGACAGAGATTCGCAAAGATGACAAAGAACCAATAAATGTTAAGGAAGCCTTAATCAAGTTAGAATGGAAAGAACCCATGGACGTTCGGTTCAAAGCTTTAATGTAATCAAACTTGGACATTAGTGTCATTCAAGGGTCAAGAAAACATCATATATACTAAAAATGTATCTTCAAAACCAAGTATAAAGCAGATGGTTCAATCAAAAGAAGGTTTCCAATAAACAACAGGCATAAACTTTGATGAAACGTCCAGTCTTGTTGTCAAGTCTATGTAAAGTGATTCTTCTTTGTTCATTCTTAGATGTACAGACACTAATCAATCAACCGAATGTTGCTTTCTATCTAAAAGACTTAAGACATATGCACTATTTTATTGTCATTGAATTGCATAGGAATGATAGTGGAATGTACCTAAGGCAAACTAAGTGCATAAAAGATACTTTGAATAAGTTCAAAATAGAAACAGTTTCAGCATGTCCAACACTAATGGTAGTTGGTAAACAATTCACTACAAAAGGAAAACCAATTACCAATGCTACTTTGTACAGATAAGCCATATGTTCATTGCAATATTTGACCAACACAAGGCCAGACATTGCCTTTGTTGTTGATAAACTCAGCCAATACATGAGCACACCTACCATGGATCCCTAGTAAGGAATAAAAAGAATTCTAAGATATCTTCAAGGTACAATGAACTTATGTCTACAAGTACAACCCTCAAATGATCTTTGACATAATGGGGTATTCCGATGTAGATTGACAACAAGTACTAATGATAGGACAATGTGTGTTTCTTGTAGAAACTCTTTTCTAATCGTCAAGAAAATAAAAGGTAGTGTCACGATCAAGCACAAAATCAGAATACAAAACCCTGGTTGACCTTGCAATTGAAGTAGCTTGGATTATATCTCTACTAGCAAAACTAAAACTACCAATGTTCAAAAAACCAATTTTATGGTGTGATAACCTAAGTGCCAAGTCAATTGTTTCTAATCCAGTCATGCACACACGATCCAAACATATTGAGATAAATGTGCACTACATACAATATTTTATCATTTATGACTCTTGATTTAACTATTCACAATATCAATTTTTATATATAGTGTAATATTACAGTAATTATATGTAATCATTCATCATCACTTTAAGATAGTATTTGTCTTTATTAACACAAATATATATGATATTATTTATTGTAAGTTACTTTTTGTACTAAATGCAAATAAAACTATTCAATACCTTTTTTCTATCTAATAATACTCATTATTCTTTGTCATCATAATCTCTTACAAATCAGAAAAAAAAAAAAACATTTTAATTCTTCCTAAAAGATTTCCTAACTCTTAATACCATTAAATTCCAAATTAAGACAAATTACAGTATTTAAAAATGTTTATAAATATACTCGTAAAAAATGTCCATATAAAATTATCTATAAATATAAATTCATTTAATTTAATGTATGAATGTCTATTATTTATAGGAATTTGAATTTAAATTAGATTAGAGTCTATTATACCAAAATCATTTTTTTCCAATAATTTTGTTGTGATTTTTAAACCATTTTAAAAGTAGTATTTTAAATTAATTTAACTTTCTCATATTTTATGAAGTTTAAGTTACACATTTAGGTTGAGCCCGAGTGATAATAGAGTATCTAAAGATGTTTGTTTTATAATTTAGAAAAATTCATGTCTACAAATATTAAGTTAAGAATATGATATCACTTGAGAATTAAACTGTAAAATAATTTTAAAGGGTTTGATTGATCCTTCTCATAATCTTCTATTTATAATAATAAATTGATATAAGAGTACATGATAATTAGGATAACTCTAGACACAATATAATAATGATAATTAGAGTAACCCTAAACACAATATAATCATGATAATTAGAGTAACCCTAGACACAATATAATCATGATAATTAGAGTAACCTTAAACACAATATAATCATGATAAAATAGGATAAATATCCTAACACTCCCCTTCAAGCTGGAGTATACAAATTGTATGTACCAAGCTTGGAACAAATAAACTCAATCTGAGGACTCCTTAATACATCTGCGAGTTGATCGTTTGACCCAATAAACTTAGTTATATTTCTTTAGTCAACAACTTTTCACGAACAAAATGGCAATCAATTTCTATATGTTTAGTCCTCTCGTGAAACACTGGATTTGATGCAATGTGGATAGCAACTTGATTGTTGCAATACATCTTCATAGTATAAATGCCACAAAATTTAAGCTCTTGAAGGAATTGTTTCACCTATATAAGTTCACATGTTAACGACGTCATTTCCCTATACTAGGCTTCAACTGTTGATCGAGCTACTACATTATGTTTCTTACTTTCCCATGAAATAATGTTTCCTACCAAAAAACACAATATCCTGTAGTAGACCATCTATCAATAGGCGAACCTGCTCAATCTGCATCACAATACCCAGAGACTTGAATTTTTCCTTTATCTTCATGTAACAATCCTTACCTGGGAGCCTTTTTGACATACCTTAGAATGCGAACGAGAGCATTCCAATGGTCAACACATGGAGCCTGCATGAACTGACTAATCACTCCAACTGCAAAGGATAGATCTGGCCTTGTAATAGTGAGATAAATCAGTTTTCCAACCAGCCTCCTATACCTCTCTGGATCGGAGAATAATTTATCTTCTTCTATCCTTAATTTTTGGTTTGGGTCCATGGGACTATCTACCGGTCTGCAATTAATCATGCATGTTTCTTGTAATATATCAAGAGCATACTTCCTTTCAGAGATTACAACTCCATCTTTTGATTGCGTTACTTCAATGCTTAAGAAGTATTTGAGATTTCCAAGATCCTTCGTTTGAAAATGTTTACACAAGTACTCTTTCAGTTGAGATATTCCAACAACATCATTTCCTATAATGACAATATCATCAACATATACTATTAAGTAAACACATTTCCCAAGAGAAGAATGACAGTAAAAAATTGAATGGTTTGCTTCACTACATTTTAGCTTAAATTTTTGAACAACGGAGCTAAACTTTCCAAACCAAGCATGTGGTGATTGCTTGAGGCCATATAGAGATCAATGCAGTTTACATATCATATTAGACTCCCCCTGAGCAACAAACCTATGAGGTTGCTCCATATAAACTTCTTCCTCAAGATCACCATGTAGGAAGACATTCTTGATATCCAATTGATGAAGTGGCCAGTGACAAATGGTTGTCATGGCAAAGAAGAGGCGAATAGTAGTCATCTTAGCTTCAGGAGAGAAAGTGTCACAATAGTCAAGACCATAAACCTGAGTGTAACCTTTTGCAACAAGTCGAGCGTTGAGCCAATCAATTTCACCATCAGGGCCGACTTTAACTGCATACACTCATCGACAACCAACCGCTTTTTTACCCGGGGGAATGGGCACCGACTCCCAAGTATTATTGTGGTTAAGAGCTTGCATTTCTACAATCATAGCTTGTTGCCATCCAGGATGATCAAGTCCTTCTTTCACATTATTGGGTGTAACAACAGAGGACGTTGAGGATAAAAGAGAAAAATAGGATGGTGACAATCGATGATAGCTAAGAAAATTATAAATGGGATGAGGGTTTCGAGTGGAACGAGTACCTTTTCTGAGGACAATAGGCAATGCTGAATCATTTTCACTAGGAGGCGTGGGATGAGGTGATGAGGGAGAAGAATCTGAAGTAGGAGATTCACCATTCTCTTGGGGAGGTGGACTATCCATTGGGGTCTTGTGTGGATGACCTCAGCATGTGGAGAAACAGGTGTAGGAGGATGGTGATCAAAACTTGGAATGACAGAGACAATGAAGCTATTTGACGTAGCCATTGGAATAGGAAGGACCTACTTGAGGATAAAAACATCCTAAACAGATGGAGAGAAGTAAGGAGTTTGTTCAAAGAATGTGACATTGGCAAACATGTAATACTTGTTAGTTTTAGGAGAGTAACACCGATATCCTTTTTGAAGTCGTCAATAGCCTAAGAAGACACATTTGAGATCGTGAGCGAAGAGTTTGTCTAGACCTGGAGAAAGAGACTTTATTATCAAGAAAGGAAGTTAACATCCTATTAATAAGATAACATGCAGTTAAGATGGAATCCCCAGTGATGGACAAGAATATGGGTACCAAGCAAAAGGGTACGAGCAGTTTCAACCAAGTGTCTATTTTTTCGTTCTGCTATACCCTTTTTGCTGCAGCGTATGAGGACAAGTAGATTGATGTAAGATACCATGAGAACTTAAGATGACAGAAAAGGAGGATGATAAATACTCTTTTGCATTATCACTTCTTAATATTTTGATTACTTGACCAAATTGATTTTTGATTTCATTCAAAAAGGATGTAAAGATAATTAACAATTTAGAACGATTTTTCTTAAGATAAACCCAAGTACATCTTGAATATTCATCAATAAATGTAACAAAATATTTAAAACCAAAAGAGGAGATATGACTTGGTCCATGTTGAAAGGCTTTTTAGTCGCATTAAAAGTCAACAAAACCTAATTCCCACTAATGTAGTATAGGGCTGACTAGGGATCAATCCAAGGACTTGGCAAAATCAAGTTTAGAAATTATAGAGTTGTGACCTATTTATTTATTTACTAAAATTAAAAACTAAGTGAGGAAAAGAAATATAAAATGAAATCTAAAGAAAGAAACTAAAGGTAAATGCATGACTAAACCTATCTAAATGATGTATGAATAAAAGAAAATATTAGCTACTGAATCAGAAATGCAATGAAGAAAGAGTATGTAAAATCTAATAAGAAAAATCCTAAAGTTACACTATTATGTAAAAAAAAGAAAGAAAGAAATACTAATGAAAGAACCGAAACATGCAAATGATCCTAATTCTACTAAAGAACTGTAATGATACTAAATTTGAAAATAAAATCCTAATTGAAACAACAATATTAAAACAGGATTAAAGCAACTGTCCTAAAATTATTCTTCTATCAAACCAACTAAGTAAGAAAAAAATTGCATACAAAGAATTCAATTAAAAAAAACAGTTTCGAGAATTAACAAACATTGAAATGATAAAATGGGTCTCAGTCACTCTCAGGAAGACATCCTGTAAAAGAAAGTCCATTATAGGGTCTTTGAGTCCATGTTTCAGAACTTGAAATGGTGACTCTCACTCATTTTATCAACCCAGTATTTGTACAATTCAGAAACGTGTCATAGCATTCATCAAAAGCATCATAAAACTACTCTAAAATCAATAAGAAATAGAATCAGAACATCAACTATAAAAGATCATCAAACTCAGACATGAACATCAAAAGAACAAGATCAATACGAGAAAGTAAGGGAATCAATAACAGTGCTGGAAAAGTAAATTCAAGTGCAAGAAGTGTAAATTGAATTGAAAATGCAATCAAAGAAATGTAGAGCAGAACAAACAAGAACATAAACTTTGTATTGAAAGCTGAAATGAAAATACAAGATACCAGAAATCACCGAAAATCACAACCTGTCACCCTCGCAACTCGGTGAAGTCCAGAATCGAAGAACAGTCAGAATCCACAATAAAGCAACGAGTGAATCTACTTCTAAGAAAAACAGTAAACCTAAAACTACAATCAGAGAATTGGAAACCTAAGCTAGGTACACCGTCTGTCACCCAGTGCACATACCTTTACAATGTTACAAAACCCCTTTTTATAGGGAAGAATCAAAACAGAAAAGAAAAGGAAGAAGGAGAAAGGGGAAGAACCGAATAACGGTTTTAGAAGCTTCGAATATTCTGGAGTATCCTTCAACTAACTCTGCTTTGTTCTTCAACTGTCAATCCAGCTCATCGGACCGATCAACATCTTGGGCTCTTTCTTTGGGCCGCAGCGTTTCTGATCGTCTTCCAACTCGACCCATGGAGTGCTTCTCTGCTTCGTCACAACACTCTTCTCTCTGCACTTGATGAAGCCTAACTCTAAGGGTCGAGAGAATCGGGAGAAAATATCTCAAATGATTCAAACTTTTTTGCTCAAATGAAAATGCTTGAGTCTTAACCCAAAGGCAGCCACTGAAACGTTGCATTTCATTAAGTTGTAATTCAGCCCAAAAGCTCAAAACGCATAGCTTCATGCCAGCTCCAGCAATGGCTAAATGGTATAATCAACGCCGGCCCATCTGGCAAAGCTTGGAAGCAACAGTGTCAGTCCAATTAAAACAGCCAGCCCATTGCAGCATTGCCCATTCTATTTCATATCTGCAAGGAAAAAATCAATACCAAAGAAAAGAGAAAGAATTCTAACAATTAAAAAAACAATGATTTTTATTAAAGATTTTCTAAAAAAATATAAATTTTCTAATTATTAACAAAAACTAAAAAAAAGTACTACTAAAAACCTATTTTTAACTAAAATTGTACAAAACCTGAGGATTTAAGAAAAAAAAACTAAAACTAACTTAATTCTAAACAATTAAGAACAAAAAGAAATTAAAATTGACTTCTAAACACAAGAAAAGAGGGAAAATTTGGGAGTTATCAGTCCCCATATATCAGAATGGATGATGGAAAAACTAGAATTACATATTGATTGAGACCTTCTAGGAAAGGAAGATCTAACATGTTTTCCTAATTGACATGACTCACATTCTAAGGTTTGGAGACCACTAAGTTCAGGACACATCTTTTTTTAATTTGGAAAAATGAGGATGGCCAAGTCGATCATATAACACTTTAGGATTAGGAGTAGCAACACAGGACACCCTTTGACGAGATCCAAAATGGTATAATCCGCTAGCGTCATATCCTTCTCCAATTTGTTTCCTCGAACCACGCTCCTGTATAACAAAAGATTTATGATCAAAGGTTATTGAAAAATTTAACATTTTAGTCAACTAGCTTAGGGAAATTAAATTAAAAGGATAATTAGGGACAAAAAGGACAAAGTTGAGATTGAGGGAGAGAAACAAGGAAACATGACTGACTCTTTTAGAGGAAGTTTTAGATCCATTTGCAACAGTTATGAAATGAGGTTTTTCTCGAAAAAAAAATAGATGAGAACAAAGAGTTATTACCATAAATGTGATCAGAAGCACCTGAGTCAATTACCCATGAATTCTAACCTTCCATGGATTCAGAAATGCAGGTTGTTGATGTACTGGAAGATTTAGATGGTTGTGCAAAGCTGTTAGACTTTAACCTTAAATACTCTTGATATTCATCCTCAGTGAACTTAGAAATGGAAGTTTCAGTCTTTAGAGTGGAAGTTTCAGTCTTTAAAATATTGGCGATTTTGGAAGGAAAACCATGTAAGGAATAACAATTCTCTTGAGTGTGACCTATCCTTTTACAGTATGTGCATTGAGGACGTCCTCGACCTCCTCTTCGTCCTCCTCTTCCTCGTGTGGCAACCATGATAAATGGTTCCACTATTTCATGTGCTTCTTGAGTTTGAGGTACCGGGACATGTAGAAGACGAGTGGTCAATGTTTCCATGGAGGGAACCTCATGACTGGTCAGAAGTTGATATCTGAGATGATCAAAATCGAGATGTAAGGCACGAAGGATCGACACCATGTAAAATTTGTCTAGTTTCTTTTTTATATCCTTTAATGGGTCTGCTTCCAAAAACATCATGAGTTCTTCGACGGTAGATTGGGCTTCAGCCATGAAGGACATCATATCATGGTCTGACATTTTAAGAGATGCAAGCTTCTTCCTAGTGTCATGGAGATGTTGAATATTGTTGGCATAAATGCTTTGACCTGTCTTCCAAAAGGAGTGACAAGTTTTGAAAACCCTCAAAGATATAAGAAGTTTGGGTTCCACTGATTGCCATAACAGGACACACAACTGAAAATCTGTTTGCTTCCACTGATCAGCTTTTTCAGTAAACGCATGGCTTCCATCTCGCTCAAGGTGGTCATAATACCCTTGACCAAGGAACCACATTTCAACGGCAGCCGACCATGATAGATAATTTTTTCCATTTAGGTTTTCAGAAATATTTGATGGACTTGCAGAGAAGAAAAGAGTACTACCAGACGCCATCTCTGAAGAAGACGAATCATACCCGCGAGAAACAAGAAAACCCTATTTAATTTTGTAGAATAAAAACTAATTTGATGGTTTCAAATTATTATATTACATATGTTTATAATTTTCTCTTATTCTTATAGATATATAACCAATTTCTTAAAATTTTTTATATAAGATTAATGAAAATTAGTTTTATGTTGACAAAACACCATGAACATAGTTTTGAATTATATAAATTCATACAGATAAAAAAAAGTTATATTTCTGTTTGAATATTAAAATTTATTTTGCAGAAACCAAACACTATGTTTAGTCATTACTAACATTTCGAAACAAACCCTGCAATGAAATTTAAGGGAAAATGACTTCTTAAATATAGTTATAATGAGTAATTAAAGTTGAAAAATAATGTTCAATGAGTATTGATAATCCAATTAATTGATAATTAAATAGATGCTTTTAAATTGATCAAAACAAGGACTTAATTATAATTGAACAATAAATAAGTATAAATGAATTTGTATTTAGTAAATAATGAACTAAAGAAAATTAACTTATAAGTTTGAAAACTTCTTTTAACTAAATATAATAAATGTTTGACGGGATAATTTGAGTCTATGTTTAAAATATTTTTTCTTTATAATTTATCGATAAAAAGTTGCTATTGACATATGAAAATATTTTTATAAAAAAAATAATATAGGTTCATCGAATATATATCTAATTTTAACAAGAAAATATAAACAAAATTAAAATAAAACATTCATTCTCATGGATATTGATAAAACACACAACAACAATTTCAAGATTAATTTTCTAATTTTTTAATGGATTTTTCAATAATTAATATTGTGAGATGGTATATAATTTAGGTGACCATATTTAAGTTTATTATATATAGATGTATTTTTGTGATCATAATTTTCTTATAAGAATAAATTATATATATATATATATATATATATATATATATATTTCATTCGATTCTGATAGTTAACCTCACGAACCATGCAAAATAACCTGACCCAAATAATAACTTTGCAGTGAGTTAAGAGTTTAGTTTGTTTCACTCATCACAGTCCCAGGTAGCTTTCGCGTACTTCCTGTTTTTCCCTTTCTTCTTCGTTTCCATCTCACTCTCACTCTGCCATCATCTTCACAATCACGCCCTTCCCCGGCACCACCACATTCGCAGGTACTTTACATTCTCTCTTCTCATTCTCCTCGCAATTGGGTCTCCATCGTTTTTCACACTTTTGTTTTTCTCATTCCCTTTTACGGATTCCTAATATAGGCAAATGGGTGATTCTTTCCAACAATGACATCTTATTTTTTTTCTCTCTCTTAATATTGATCAGACATTGTTGCGGGCTTAGTGATTATGGGATGTTATGGTTGGCTGAAGTGAAATGTGTTCCTTTGTGAAGTTTTGTTCTTTTCGTCCAAGTTTGGATTTTTCGTCGTGGGTAATGATTGATTCATTTGGCAGTTCAAATGGGTGTTGTTTGTTTCGTGTTGTGAGTTCGGTTTAGGGTTTAGATTTGAGGTTTTTGTTTCTCGTTGGATCTGGGGTAATCTGCTGAGGCAAGTACGGTAATACAACTAGGTTCTTTGATTATTGTTTTTCGTTGGAATGTATGTATTTGGTTGCATGATAAATTAAGGTGATCTCACTTCTTTTCGAGAATGTGGGTGTTTTGCTGTCGTTTTATATGGTGCCTTTTCTCTTAGTTATATTGTTTTTCTTAGTTTCTCACAATTATCTCTTGTGAGGGAGTGGTCACTAGCTAGTTTATTTTATCTTTGAACCTTTTTTGTTCTCGATTGATTAGTCAACACCAATTTCCTCAATTTTTATGCGTCTGCATTAACTGTGTTCCTTTTCGTGCATTCAGTCTTGTAGGAAGACTGCTTATAGATATGTACACTGCTTGTTACTTACTACTATAAGTATTTTAAGTGGTCATAAAATTGAAGGTTAATAATCAGAGTCAGTTATTGAAGCATAGCGAGTCTTGGATTAGCGGCTAGTTTAACAAAGTGGAATTGTTAATGTCTCTGTTGAATACAGTGAAAATTATATATGGGATTAATCTCTCTTGTGTTAAATATACAAGTCTTCTATTTATAATAGAAGAAATATGGAATAAACTTAAAATACAAATAAGAAATAATAATAAACTAACTAAGAATAAAAGATAAATATAAAATAAAGATAATATATTTAACATTCCTCATCAAGCTAGTAAAATCAAGAAGCTAAACTCAAGGAGTACTTCTAGTATTCAAATCCCTTCAGCTTAAATCTAGCTAACCAGGGTCTTATAAACCAGGCTTCATCTTCTGATAGTTACCCCTGCCTTTCATTTTGTCTCAATTTGCCTCATCTACTTGCTCCTACATGGCATGCAAAAACAATGTATGAATATTATATGCAAGTACACAGCAAATTTACGGTTCATATTTCTGTTATACCTCTCTTTGTGGTATTGAATTTATTGACATGTTGATCTTAGAGATATTATGCCTAGCTGAGATTTGTTGGTTTATTTCATCATTAATACATATTAAACTTTGAACATATGGATTCTATTTCTCTAAAAGAACTCGTATATGTTCTATACAATAACAATGATTGCCCTTTCTCTCTAGGTGAGATCAATTACTTGGATCAAATGATACCACTGTGTTCTGTCCAAAAACTATTATTTTGGAGAGACCAATTAGATCTAAATAGAATTACATTCCTTGTTTTTCCAAATTTTGTGTATCTAGATTTTCTTGAGTTTCAAATACTGACCAACTGGTTTTGGACAGATGGCCTTGCAAACAGCTACTCCTCCAACTGCTCCCAGTGCCCAAGTTGTGGGTAATGCATTTGTTGAACAATATTACCACATTCTTCACCATTCACCAGATTTGGTCTATCGGTTTTACCAGGACTCTAGTGTGATTAGCCGTCCTGATTCCAATGGTGTGATGACATCAGTTACAACCATGAAAGTAAGTTTTTTGATACAAAACTGGTGCCTCTTTTACTTCTTTTAGTTCCTAAAAATGTTTCCTCTGATGCGTTGTTGAAAAATAAGAAACATTGTAAATATAATGTAATTCTACCTTTTGATATCCATTACCATTCATTGCTAATGAATTGGTAGTTGAATAAACTGCTGTATGTTCATGCTATCTACTAATGTATAGCTAATTCATTTTTTACCCCCTTCATTTTGATATTATATTTTTCGAGAATCTGATGGGTTATACTTCTATTTTCCTGTGTTTTACAATGTTTAGAAGGACGAAACATCATTCATTTAAATTTTATGTTGCTTCTGTAAATGTTTAGTGGATATATCGCAGGCTTTCTGCCAATCTCTAAATGTGTGGGTTTGTGGTGCAGGGTATTAATGAGAAGATTCTTTCACTAAATTTCAAGGAATTTAAAGCAGAAATAAAGACTGCAGATGCTCAAAACTCATACAAGGAGGGAGTGACTGTGCTGGTGACTGGATGCTTGACTGGCAAGGATAACATGAGAAGAAAATTTGCACAGTCATTCTTTCTTGCTCCGCAAGACAATGGCTATTTTGTTCTTAATGATGTTTTTAGGTATGTAGAAGATGATGAACCATCTGAACTACCTCCAGTTAATGGAGATGATGATGCAGCTGCTGTTAAAATAACCCCAGAACCAGGCAAGATTATAATTAAAAAAATTGTATTTTCTAGTAGAGTTTATTCTATAGTTGTATTCATGCTTTCTTATTTCTTTACAGAATCCATTTATGTTGCTGATTCTCCTGCCCCAGACCCCACAAATTCTCTTGTGAACAAAGGTCAAATTGTTGCAGAGAATGCTTATGCTCCACCCAATCACCACGAGAGACAGATACCTGCTGAAAATGAAGGCAATGTAGAAACCCATTTTCAGTCAAATGGCAATGATGATTCTCAGGCCACAGAAGTGGCTTCTTTAGCTCAGGAGGATGCTCCAAAGCAGTCTTATGCATCAATTGTAAGTATTGCTCCAAGTATTTCACTTACAACCTCTGTTATTATTCTTTTGAAGCTTATTGATTTGTTGTTAGGTGAAAGTCCAAAAAGGGAGTTCAGGACCAACTAAAGTTTATGTGCCTACTAATAAGCTAAAGTCAGGGCCTAACAAAACTGAGAACCTGGTAGTTGAGTCAGTAGAATCCGATGAAGTGCCTGAAGCAACTTTGGATATTGTTAACGACCCTGAAAGTAGTGATGCTCATGGAGAAGGTACATGTTATTTGTTTGAATTTTCACATACGTCATGCTATGTTTTGTCTTTCAATGTTTTGGAGAAAATGAATTTTAAACACATCATTTATTTTTGTCATTAAGTTCACTGATTGCAACTCAGCCATATATTTTTCTTAAACACATCTGTGCTTCTTTCTGATAAACAAATTCTGCCAACAACAGTTGAAGGGCACTCCATTTACATTCGAAATTTACCTTTAAATGTGACGGTTGGTCAGTTGGAAGCGGAGTTTAAGAAATTTGGCCCCATCAAGCCGGAAGGCATCCAAGTCAGAAATAACAAGGTGATTATTGCGTTAGGAGGCTTTCAAATTGCCTTTTTGCATTTTCTTCAGCCCTAATGTAGTTTTGTGGGAAACACTTTGTTTGTCTTTACAGCAGCAGGGATACTGTTTTGGCTTTGTTGAGTTCCTATCTGTAAATTCGATGGAAAGTGCAATTCAGGTATTGTCCTCATTACATCACTGGGTAGCTTAGATTTCTTATAGTTTTGGCTTTTAATAATGCTAGCTAATTATATTTATCATGTTGAAGCTGTTTGAAAATGGGACTAATTTCAAGTTGGAACTTGGATGCAGTTGTATATATAATATGTAAATATCACTGCTCCATTAGATGGTAACAATTTGGCATAATATAACTCATATGTAGAAAATTATAAAAAGAATTCTTACTTCAAACTTAAGATTATTATCTTGTTTACTTAAGTCTTCTATTCTCACAAACCTCAACCATCTCTGCATCAAGCTGAAAGCCTACAATTGATCTCCTTTTAGCTAACTCATTCTTGGAAGCACATTAGCTCTACACTTAGCTGGTGGTAGTTTCTCCAACGCACTTGTTTGAGTCTGAGGCAATCTTGGATAGCAGCCGGCTCAGAAAAACGCTGTCTGGAGATAGCATATAGAGAGATAGCCGGTATTTTGAATGCACACATAAATTCTCAAAACTGATAAAATTACTCTAAAATAACAACTTTCATAATTAACAATAAAAAGTCATATGTGTCTTCAACAAAACATACATGTAAACAGCCCCTACAAAAGTCAAGTACACATTTCCTAGATTGAAATTATGAGTATCACTTCTAAATCCAAGTCTTTATCATTTTCGCTATCATTACATCTATAGGTTTGAATTTTGGAAAATTAAAATTCCAACCTCCAAAAAAGCCCTAATGTTGCTGTTTTAACTTATTTTTTAGAATCAACAGAGTGTGGCCTTATATCCCACTATTTGTTCTATGGCCACTGCACTAAATTGCTCCGCTATAGCAGCCACTGTAGTGGGCAAGGGCAGCTTCCGGCTGCTGTGCTGCTCTATTGAACATATTCTTTAAAACAATGGCAGCTCTTTAATCTGTGCTATGCTAGTATTGTTTAGTAAAATCCTGATTTAGTGTCCTTGGGTTTCTTTCCATCTTCTTGTGTTTTGATATGGCATCGAATTTATTGTCTTCTATTGTACTTTTGGATTTAGTATCCGCATAAAACATCTTGAATGATTGTTTAACTAAATATCATGGGAGATGAATAATCGTATTAAGAACCATATGTGCATATTAAATAAAACCTGAAACAAATTTTATATTTTGTTGAAGAGTCACAAATTTGCAAAAATGTATCATATATCTTAGACAGTTGTTGGACTGTGCATGTCTATAGTATACTCAATTTGTGGATCCACCAAATTAGAAATTAAAACAAAATCGATCATACTCTTAAAATAAAATTTTTGAAGTCTTAAATGTTTTAGTTTATTTCCTAAACTGTACGAGCATGCTGCTGTTTGTTGAAATTCATCACAGTACAAATTGAATTTTTCATTCACCTTGTTATTCTGGAGAAGGGGTTGTTAAAATGTTGTCCAAACTGAAGGTCTCCCAAGTTAAAGCTAAACAGTTCATCTTATTTCCTTCCCCCCGTCTGCTATTTTAATTCATTTCATGTTTTTAATCCTTAAACACTCAATGGCTGCACTAGACTTTAGTGCATCGTAGAAGGATATCCATCCTATAGACGGACAACCTTGTTAGCCTTGCTGATATACTTTAAAGTGGGTACAGCAGAAAGCAAGATTATTGACCTCATCCTGTCTGGGCATTACAGAAAGTCACTTGAAGATTATAGGTTGTGGGTTTGGAAAGAAGTAAAAGAGAGACAGCAAAAACAATGCAGAGTGTACGATTGATTGAATGTAACGCGTTCAACAAAACTCCTATTTATATTACTATTTAGGTCAAGTACAAGAACAAGTACTACCACACAAACCCAGACCCACTAACAATAAAACTGTAACCTGTTACAATAAGGAAATACACCAAGAAAGAATGATACAGAAACTAAATATATCTTTAATATTTTCTACCACTCCTTCAAACAAATGTTTTCTAAGCTTTAACTAGTAAGAAGTAGTAAACTTTTAATCTAAAGACCAAGGACACTAACCCCCATGCCAAGTGACGAGCTACTAGCGTGCTTCCCAAATGATATGCTTTAACTCAGCACTGAACTTGGCATTCTTCTTCAGAAACCTACGACATATCCATACAGCCAAACAAAAAGTAGGAGAAGAAATAGCAACATGTTGAAACTATATTCAAAAAAGAAAAAAGAAAAAGACCTGACACTAGCAGATACTGAGCCATCCAAACACGGCATTTTGAAAAGGAGATTAGCAGTGGACAACCCATATGTCCAAAAGAAAGGAAACTGAGTAACTCCTGCCCCCAAACTTTGAGCGCCCCTTTTCTGACTGGTAGAGACCACTAGGAACTTCGGACATGACGTGATTCCAGACATGCAACACCAATGGTTGCACCTTATTGTATTGGCTAAAACCAATATAAGGTGGCTCCAGTTCGTTGATAGTCCTTTCCTTCCCAAAATAGACCAACTAACATAGAATGTTTACTTTTTCTCATAGTGTACCCATTCCTTGTGTGTGCGTTTTTATTTCCGTATTGCTAAATCTGGGCAGCTTCTGGTCATCGAACCTGGAGAAGCAGTTTGAAACATTGGCCTGTCCTGTTGGTCACGTATTACCAGCAAATCTGAAATCTGTGGTGTCCTGTTCTCTCCTTCATCTTTACCTCAAAGGGGAAAGAGTATTATATCAGGCAAATGGTCGATGCAATATAGTGCAGAATGATTTTCCAGACTAGAAAATCAGTTGTTGAAATTTGTATTGGCGCATTGCAATATACATAATTTTATATAATGTTTGAAGTTATCCGTGTTTTCTAAATTATTTCTCCATTTGTTACTTCAAATTTAATGCAAAAAAGTGAAGATCTTTGAGCATTACTTTAAGAGAGTCAGTTCATTTTGTCAGGCTTCACCTATTCCTATTGGGGGGCGTCAAGCTGTGGTTGAGATAAAGAGAACGACTACTCGAGGTAATTTGAAGCTTAAGTATAATGAATAAAATTGTTGCCATTGATTCGACAAAGAAGAGAAAGAGTGAATGATTTCATCATAGTTGACAAAGCTAATTGTGTTTGTTCTGTTTCAGTTGGAAGTGGCATTAGCAATACTGGAAGAGCTAGGATCCCACCCGGTAGGGGTGGTTTAAGAAATGACTCTTTCAGGGGCCGTGGGAACTACGGTGGCGGTCGAGGATACGGTCGAAATGATTATGGAAGCCGTGGTGGTGAGTTTTCTGGTAGAGGTCGTGGTCATGGTGAAGGGTATCAGCAAGGGAGAGGGAGAGGTGGGCGGTCAAGCGGACCAAAACAGAATGCTGTTTTGAACTGAAGTACTGAATGATTTTTGGGAGATTGTTCTGTGACCCCTTTTTTTGGGTATATTCTTGGAATTATCTTCCCACCCTCATCTTTCTTTCACTGCATTTGCACAGTTGTAGTATCTCTAATTTTTATTGCTTTCATCATAGTCAGTCAGTAGTAGTCATCAGAAATAGGTATACTCTTTTCTTTTCAAAAATTTAACATTAGGTTAACCATCACTGCTTTTTTATTCGTTGCTATCATGCAACAATTTTACATCCAATTTTACATTTTAATTTAAAAACCCTTATTATTATTATTATTATTTTCGTCGTTGTTTTAGATTACATCCAATTGGTTTGTGCGGAACTGACTTTGAATTATATGAACAATGTTTTATGTCGTAATCTTTAAAATGAAAAGCATATAACTAATAATACAATGATTAAAAAAAAAAAGAAAAAGTGAGAAAAAATAGAGTATATTTTGATTTTCTTTGATAAGGATAGCAAAACAATAATAATATTAAATGGATATAAAAAAATTATGTTGAACTACGTATTGGATATGCAGAAAAGAAAGTTAAAGAAAGAAAATGAAAATGTGTTGTTTGATTGAACGTTGAGTGTTGCAGCAGCACCAGCAGTAATAATGTGGAAAAGAGCAAGGGTGGGTTTAAAAAGAAGGAGAAGCAGAAAGAGACACGTGTCGAAGAGAGATGGGTAGGTAGTTGTAGAGACTAATAACACTGCTCCACCGGTCACCTCAGCCTGACACACAACCTAGCACTCTTTTTCACCACATTCACGTTAGCCACGTCATCCTCTCTCTGCAACTTGCTCCTCTCTCCAACCGTGCAGGGACGCGTGGCACTCACCCGTTCAACGCAGAAAAGCAGAAAAAGCAAAAGTGCAAGTTGGCCTCTGCACCGGGCCCCACCGTCGGATCTCAATATCTCATCTGCTGCCGTGTTGTCCGGAGATTCCTTGGGTTTCTGTCTCTCCCCAACCATTCTCCACCCTCCGATCGCCATCATCCTCTTCTTACGTACGATTCACGATTCTCCCTCACACAACTTGCTATTCTCTATTTTTTTTTTATCTTTTTTATTCTCTTATTAATCAAACTACACATGTTTATGTCATCTCATGGCTAATTTTCGAGGAAAAAATAAATGTAAACACAATTTTCTACAAATCCTCACACAAACCATGAATGGACCACCTTTTATTATATTTCCTTATTCGATTTGAACGATGTTCTATCGTACTACAAATTCCTGTAAGCAATTACTTGAATTCATATATTTCACTAAAATAGAACCTTGAATAGAATTATATATGCTTTCTGCTCCTTCTAATCATTCAAAATAATAGTCATAAAACAAAACCATATCCAGGAAAAATTATCCAATATATATACAGAGCAAACAATGTAAGATAGAGAATTTATTAAATTCATAGCAATTGGTTTAAAAAACCACTAAACTAATACTTTATCTGATACAATTAATAAATAATGAATGTATTAAGAAACTTGTTTAAGAAAAATAGTCATATTTTTAAAATGGTTTGGTTGAGAGAAATAATTAAGAATCGGGTAAGAAAGAGCACAATAGAAAAATCAAAAGGTGTTCACTGTTAAGTGCTTCTTTTTAAAATTAATTATTTGAATAAAATGTTAATAAATGATTTTTTTAAAAAAAACAATGTAAAAAATAATAAAATTTTTGTCTTCATTTCTGGTAAATTTTTAATCTCTCCTGGTTTTGGTGACTGTTAAAATTTAGATGCAAAAATATTAAATATGTGAATTTAATGAATAAATTAATTAAAATTGAAGATTTTAAAGGTCAAGACCTTTTTTTAAACAATCTTCTTCAAGTTTCAAGGGTAAAGATTGAGTAAAAAACATGATTTATTTTAAATATTTAATTTTTCTTCTGTTATTAGAAATAGTAAAAAATATATATAATATTATCAATTTTATTATTTATTACATGTGTTAATAAAAATTTATACATTTGTTGTCATTAAAATATTACCTTGTTTTAAAGACGTGTTTGGATAATATTTTTAATATTGTTTTGTGTGCCAAAGATATTTTTTAAAGATTTAAAAGAATTGAATGTACTTTCTCAAAAAATGAAACCGTGGTTATGACAACTTACTCAGATTAGTTTTATTTATTTAAAATAACATATACTTGGATATAAACATGATTGATTTTATTGATCTACGAAACAAACTGAATGGAAGTAAGGCATTACTTTTTGGTTAGACGAAATAGTAGTTTATTAATTAAAAGGCAAACACGTCCTTAGGTTAGATGTTGGGAGAGAAATACGATGCAGAGGTGATTGAAATCAGTGAAGTAAAAGCCAGAAGAAATTGTAAGAAAACATTGTCGTGTCATGTATGGGAGCAGAAGGGTTTTACAAGTTGAAAGAGTGTAGAAAAAGTACTTGAAAAAAAACAAGAACCCAAGAACATGCATGTGCAAAGAAAGATGTCGCAACCGATGAAAGTGTGTGATGATTCATCATTCAATTGAACTAGTTGCTCATGCACAGGAAAAGAAAAGAGTGCAACTGGCTAACCCTTCCTCGCCCTTTCACCTCAATCAATTTCTTCTTATTGGTTTCACTTACACACAAAATTAACTTCAAACGATACGATAAACCTGTGGGGGACCAATTCAGAGTAATCATCGATTTATGTGTTACAACCCGAAGAAAAAAATACATAAAAAATTATAAATGAGAAAATGTTCATAAATATATTGTTTTGAGAAGGACGCAACATGAATGACAGAAACACATGTATTGATCTTTCGTTGTTCGCTGTCTGTCCATGTAGGCTCCATGTTCAACCTTGTTCATTTTATTCATACATCAACTTGAAATTCTTGGAATAATAATTTACTGTTCTAGCTTTCAACTTGAAACTGTAACCCAATAAATTGATTAATTCAAATACCCATTTAATTAACTGATTTTATTATCATTTAACACTATATTAAAAGATCAGTTACTCAGATGTAAAATGCTGGCCAGTAACAGTAATTAAAGATAGAAGTGTAAAAAAATTAGGATTCAGAAAGGGATATGTGTTACATTATTATTGATGATAGATGACAGAATGTGAATAGATAAAATAAAATATGTTTTTTTTTTCTGTAAGAAAAAAAAAGTGAGTGAGTGCAAGCTGGGTGTTGTGTGGGTATGGACGTTATCTTGTATTGCAGAATTCATCCTAACCCATATATGTGTCACCTTCTCATTCCATCACGTGTAGTTTGCTTTCACTCTCACCACTGTGGCGACACGTGTGTATCGAAAATTGCAATCATCTTTCCCAATCCTTCTTCCCTTCCACCTTTCCTTTCCCACGAGACAAACACAATAGCCTCGTACGCGCCACCTCACCATTCTCTCTCATCGCCATGTGTCCCTCTGAATTTCCCTCCTCTCCCCACGTGTCGCCTCCTTATCTCTTAGCCCCATTCTCGTCATTTCATACCTTTTCACTCTCCCTCTTTTCCCTTTATCTCATTAATTCCCTTGTTTTCTCTCTTTCTCTCTCTTTATCCCTCTCACAACAACACACTCAGAAAATGTAGAAATGCAACAAATTTTTCTTCCAAACAGGAAACCTATGAATTGGTCGGTTTAACAATGAATCATCTCCCCTTACCCACATAATCACCAACTCCAATTTTACATTTTTTTTCTGGTTTTACCCTCACTGTCTCTTTCTCTGTTTCTGTCTCTTAGTTTCTTTCAATGGCACAAGTTCAAGACAGAGACAACACCCATAACAACCATCATTACATTTCTTCAGCACCCACAACAACAGCACAATCTCCAATGAACAATTTGCCGCGAGATCTGTTGAGAAGCTTCATGGGAGTGAACAATCATCACAGCCGCCATGGTAATCATCAGAATTTGCCGGTGCCGGTGGTGAAGTTAGAGGAAGAAGAAGAGTTGGAACTAAGTCTCGGGCTTTCTATGAACGGTCGATTTGGGGTGGACCCCACCGCCAAGAAGATAAAGAGAACGACGTCGATTCCTGAGTTCGTGAGGGATGAGGAGATGGGGTACGCTGCTGTGGGGTGCACAGGGCCTCTGGTGAGGACGTGCTCGCTGCCGACGGAGACGGAGGAGGAGTGGCGGAAGAGGAAGGAGTTGCAGACGCTGCGTCGCATGGAGGCGAGGAGGAAGCGCTCCGAGAAGCAGAGAAATTTGAAGGCTCTCAGGGAGCAACAACAACAACTAAGGGTTGGGTCTGAAGGGAATAATTCTGTGGAACAAGGTGCAGGGGCTTACGCTGAGGGTGCACCCCTGGGGAGAACCGTGTCGTTGACCACACGCGTTTGTGGACTCGGGTTGAATGGGGACATCGAGAAAGAGAAGAAGGAGAAGGGTGGAGTAGTGTTGGCGCCTCCATCGCCTTCGCAGGGTTCCATTGGTTCTTCGGGAACCTCAGAAGTTGAGTTTCAACAAGGTCAAGGTAATAATTATTAATTGCTATTTTTTATTTTACACTTTTTTTCAAGGGCTTTTGGTTATTTGTTTTTGCATTTGATTGCTTTTTTTGACTGTTCTGGTTTTATTCCTTTTCAAATTTTTTTCCTGTTGTGTTTTCCCTTTGGGATATTGGTCATCAATCAAGCAGGAGAAAAAGTTGAAATTTTTTTGCTGTTTTTTATTTTTTAACTTTTCACCCCTAGTCAGGAATTAAATTAGGGAGGATGAGACCTACTACGGTCCCCCATACTGGCATGATTGTCCTAGGTTATGATATCGGGTTTCTCATTATATACCAAAAAAGAGAAATTTTTTAGAAGTCAGCCTCTGCTTGGGGTTTAACTATTCAACTCTTAATTGAAAATTAGAATTAATGTTTTCTTAATACATGGAAATTTGGTGAATGATACTTAAGGATTATTATTGTTTAAGCTGAATTTAGCCTTTGATTTGAAATGATAATGTGGGATTGGTAATTTTTTGCATTCTTAGCCTCATCCAAAGTGGCTAGTATTTAGCACTTCACCGTGATCTTTTGTGCATACCTTTGGGCTGACACTGGGTATGTTGAGAATGTCTCCAAAGAAGATAAGCATGATACCAGAGGTTGTATCCTTGTGTGTCAAAGAAAGTGGCAGAACATGATGGTTGAAAACATTATATTAGTCATTTTTTCTTGTAATGCTCATTCATTTAGAGCAAATACCATTACCCTTTACTTCCATTGGATTCTCACATCGAATCAGAATGAATTCTCTTTTGGAAAATTTAATGATGGCTACTGTAGTACATGTAAGCTTTAAGAAATGGTTGTCTATAATCACTTTTGCATAGATCTTTAAATTGTCTGCCTCTATTTGGTAGAGCAACACAATAATATCTTAGTGCCAACAATGAAGACTTCAGTGTGTTCCAACGGTTCTATATATTGAATTTGGCATTCTACTGAAAATTCCATTTTATCTATTAAAATGTTTATGGAATTCATATTATCAGAACCCATTTTCAGCTTCTTCTATGTATACAAGTCTTGGCAATAGCAAGCTAAATCCTGTATGTATATAAGGCTTGGCAATAGCAAGCTAAATCGTGAAATGTTTTGTTCTGTATTGATCATGCTCTATGCATGACTAGTTGATCATTCAACACTCCTGTGATCTAGTCTGCAAAGCCATTTTTGGTATCTTAAATTATTTTGCAACCCATTTTTGCTAATTTCAGGACCAACACCAGTAGATGTTAGAAGCCCTACTAGTGCCAACTTACTGCTAGAGAATGAGCTGAAATCACCAATTGCAGTCCAAACAAGTGTTGCAGAGAAGGGTAGCAAGAATGGTAGCAAGAATGCTGCTGTAGTGACTATGAGAAGTGAATCTAACAAGCATTCATTACCCCAGAACAGAACCAAAGACATTGTGAGGAACTTGTTGGAAGACATGCCCTGTGTCTCCACAAAAGGTGATGGTCCTAATGGAAGAAGAGTAGAAGGTTTTCTTTACCGGTATGGGAAAGGGGAGGAAGTGAGGATAGTGTGTGTTTGCCATGGCAGTTTTCTCACTCCTTCAGAATTTGTTAAGCATGCTGGTGGCGGTGACGTGGCAAACCCATTGAAGCATATTGTTGTTAGTCCAAGCATTGTGTGAGGCCAAGAGAAAGAACCCACCAATCATGAGTCATCAAATTTTTACTCAATTGATTCCTATGTTCACTCTTGAACTCACCTTGACTTCTAATCTGCATGTTATGTTCAAGTTCTGTTCATCATTTGAAATCATAGATAATATATTATTATGAAACAATTTGGTTTCTTATTCAGGTATTCTTCCCCTGTTCTTATGCATTAGAACGGAAGGGGACATTTGTTACTTCTCACTCTTTGTTGGATGGCTGCTTTTCATTTTTCTCATATATCTAACTAGCAAAAAAAAGTTTCATGTGGTTTATTGTTTCCATATTTTACAAAATGAAAAAGTATAAAAGTTCCATCTTTGGAGAAGGGAATTATAACTTTATAATCAATTTTTGTTGTTTATATTTCTTTCTTTCTCTTTCATCCTTCCCCAACAGAAAGAAAAGTAAATATTAAGCACCAAAACGTTTAATTTATGAGCAATGGTAGGTTGATATATTCACACTTATTTAACATGATTTTTACAAATAATTTTTACAATTACAAATAAGGGAATGAGAAATATGTAAGTTAATGGAAAATAATATGTAGGATGATACATTTATACTCATAAGAAAATGGGACATATTAGACATGATTTTTACAAATAAGAGAATGAAAAATATGTTAAATGAGTGTAGAGTTGTGTCAAAATATATTTTCTCTCAATTTATTGGTTGATTGGTTTCAAGTATATTATTACACTTGATTTATTGGTTGATTGGTTTGTATATTATTACCCTGGGAATTCTTTTCTGTTTTTTTGTGTACATTTGATGCTTGCTTCTGATTTTGTTTTTCTCCAAATACATATTGTATCATACCTCTTATTGTTTTATTTCACGAATTAAGGATGCATTACTATGTAATTTTTACACTTTAAATCAATTAGAAGTTATTAGTGGACCTACTATTATTATATATTATCATCATATACATTATTACCACATACATGTCTTCTTGAAATTTGTTTGTGATGTACTCTTTAACTGGATAAAAGTAATAAAACAAACGGGTATGAAAAAAATATATATTAAGGATAATGATATTTTGACACTCAATTTTGATAAATTTTTTATTGGTCCATGTGGTAAATTTTTAAAAAAATTGAAAATGAGGTGGAATTAAAGAGTTGTAGGGGTTTGAGTTTTTTTTTTTGTTTTCTTTCTTCTTACACTTCTTCTTCGCACTCAGCTAAATCAAACTCTCTTTCTCTTTCTCCTTCTTTCGGTGTTCAGGGGATTGCGTCAGCGACAATTTCCTCCCTTGTTTCCCCCTCCACCTTTCAATTTGACTTTCTCGTTTTCACTCTTCTGATTTCCTTTTTGCAAATGTTTCTCATCGCTTGATAGGGTTTCCCAGTTCTTAAATCTGCTTCTCCTAAAGCACCTTGTACTTTGTCTTTCTGCGATTAATCAACTTAGTAGTAAAACTCAATGGCGTTGTTTTTTAATTGAACAAACCTTTTTTAACACTTATTGAACTTATTGGATATAGAAGTGATGTTCAGCCATTGATGATCACAAGTATATGGACATACATGGTCAAGGAAGAATTTTTCTTAAAACTCAATGTGCAGAAACAAACTGGGAGCAAAGGTCAAACAAGTGGGAAGTTTAGACAAACTTTTTGCACACGGGAGTCAACTGTGAAAATGACCTTGTTTTTTACACAGTTGACCCCATCTGCAAAAAAGTTTGTCTAAACTCCCAACTTATTTATCCTTTGCTCCGAGATCTGTTTCTACACACTGAGTTTTAATAAGAATTCTTCCTTGGCCATGTACATCTATGTACTTGTGATCATCAATGACTGAACATCACTTCTATATCCAATAAGTCCAATAAGTGTTAAAAAAATTTTGTTCAATTAAAAAACAACGCCATTGAGTTTTACTACTAAGTTGATTAATCGCAGAAAGACAAGGTACAAGGTGCTTTAGGGGAAGCAGATTTGAGAATTGAGAAACCCTAACAAGCGACGAGAAACATTTGAAAAAGGAAATCAGAAAAGTGAAAGCGAAAGAGTCGAATTAAAAGGTGAAAGGGAAACAGGGGAGGGAATTGTCGCCGACACGATCGCCTGAACACCAGAAGAAGGAGAGAGAGATAAAGAGAGAGGGGGTTTGGTTTAGTTGGGTGCGTAGAAGAAGTGTGAGAAGGAAGAAAACCAAAAAGAACTTCAAACCTCTACATCCGTTTAATTCCATCTCATTTTCAATTTTTTTTTCAAACATTTACTACATAGACCAATAAGAAAAAGACACATATCTAGTGTCAAAAATTTGTTAAAATTGAGTATCAAAGTATCATTACCCATATCTTAATCTATTCAGTTATTTTATTTTATCATCACCAAAACCTCTATGCCTATCTAAATAACATGCTCCCTCCCCTAAGCACAAACATGTTTCAAAATTGAAGAAAAATAGGTTATCCATCCAACTAAGAGAGTAATCTTTGATTAAGAATTTATGAAGGTTTATTTTTCTTCCATAGAATGCTTATTATGAATGGTGATGTAGATGCTTATAAATTTCTCTAAATGTGGACAATTTCTTCGTATTTCTTTGTGTACTCTCATAATTTTTTATATTTCAAATGGAATAATTTAAAATATATCTTTTATATGGAGCACTTTGATATAATTCTTCTAATATCCTATTAAATTATATAATTTAAAATGCATAAAATTATGATAGAGTGTGTTAACATCAATCATCTCAAAACATTCTTCTAGATGTCTCACTCTAGTCAGAAAACTATTCTCCATTTTCAGAACTTAAATTTAGCGTCAAATATCAATGGTATCAAACATTTTACTATGTGGAAGGGAATATAAAATAAATATGTATACTTTTTACTTAATTAGAAAGTAAAAGCAAAAAATTACATTTATTTTCTTAAAACTGAAAATTTTAATTTAATTTATTTTTCATGAATTCAAAATTTAAATTTTTTATATCTTCCTTAACTGTCACGTTATCCTAAGCTCTTCCGAGCCACATAAATTCTCCAAACCCAGAAACGAGATAAGAGCCGGGAACACATTCGAACCAACAACACCAAAACGTGAAATTTCCACTACTTTTTACCTGCATTCAAAGAAAGCCTCACATCAAAATTGCCAAGGTGAATTGCGTTTTTTTTTTCTTTGAAATGCTTTTGGTAATAATTATGGAATGAGAATGAATTTCATTTCATTTTAATTTTGATTTACTGATTTTAAGGCTTTGGTTTGGCCATGGAAGTGTTGGTTAGGAAATGCCATGTGTTGACGAATTTTGGGATTATGATTTGAGAGTTTCTGAGTTCAGTAGCATGGGAGTTTGTGGCATAGTGGTTTGAAATGCCATGTAGCACTATGAAGAGAAATTACATTTGTAAAGCTCCTTAGTTTTCTGACAAAGAGAAGTGTATACAGAAGGCACAATAGTATGGAGAGTATTTTAACACAATTTGTATGACTGAAGAAACGTGTGATCGGGGAAGGAAAAATTTCAATGTGGCGTGCTTTGTGGTGCTTTGGTGGGAACGCGTATTGCGGAGTGGTGGGGGCTGTTGTTGGTGCAATGAAATGGAATGTATATGGTGATATTTGTCAATGCTGTGGTACGCAAATAGTGTGTTACATGCTACACAATACTTAGTATGTTCCATATAGAGATTTCTTTAGATAGATAAGTGGACAACAAATCTAATAATATATTAGATGCTTTTTTTATGCTAATCCTTAGTCTAAGTTAGAGTTCTACTTTGATTTCAGTAATTTGCATGATAGAAGCTGAGACTCATGATGAAGTTTCAAGTTTAATTGAAATAAGATATCACGCTTATGTTTATTTTTAGAACCGTTAAAAATAAGATATCCTTTGTTCAATAACTTTGAGTTCTGTTTCTTTAGTTTTGCTGTTAGACCAAAAATTTGTCTCAATCATTTCGTAATTATATGTTATTGGATTTGGAAGCAAATTGAAAATGAATGCTATAAGTTGTTCATTGAATCTCAGTTCTGCAGTCTCTAACCCAGGTACGGTGGCAGTGTGTAGTTCAATAACAGTAGCTAAGCCAAATTCTGAGTGGACGTCTCTGGCTCCTGCCTTGGTAATATACTCTTGAAATTTCTTCTCAACACAAATTATTAATATTTTTTATTCAACTGCTATTTTCACAGTACCGACTCAAGCGTTGTTCAGAGTGTGGGATGATTTTTCCATGAGTCTAATATTACTTTACTCAAACACACTATCAGAGCTTCAGATCTTTTTGGTGCAACAAAACGTTTAATCAGTTTCGACTTGTTGATGAGTGTTTTTGACATAATTCTTGGTTTTGAAGTGTTCTATTCTAGGATTATGAGGCTGGCTTATCATTCATTTTAGATCATTAAATTAACCCGAGTACTTTTATAGCTTCGTTGTTTCAATAAGCTTGAACATCATTTGCTAATTAGGTTCATCAATAGATGCCAAACTTAAACAGAGTTTTTTCTGCTCTACAAATTCTGTTAAAAGTTACAGGGAACTGAACTTCTAATTACAGTAGGAAAAATCTGCTAAACTGCAAAGTATAAAAAATTCTTGAAAATTATTAAATATAAAATTTACCTCACCACATTAACAATAAGGTAGAATTTCATAAATTACAGTGAACAAAAAATGTTGACAAGGATCAAATTGAAAAGTAAGATTTCACGAACTTGTCCAAAAACTTCTTTGCATTACTCCTCATCTGCTGTGAATCCACCAGAGAAGGTTACTGAATGAGTTTCCATCATCAAAACCTGTCAACGTTCTTATTTTCTTTAATGCTGTACTTTTATCATAAATTCCTTGCAAGGCATAGGTGAATCCCTTCCAGCCTTCTACGTTTGTTTTATTCTTCAAAGAAGGCAGTGTCCATTCCACAAGCTCCTTGGTATAAACAGTATCAGAGAACAAGGTCTCAGTGACAGGCAACAAGGGTAGAACTTGGATACTAAGCCTACACTCTCTACACTCGGCAGTAGCCCACCATAGCTTACTGTCCCTCTTGTTAGCCCACAGAATACCCACAATCCTGTTATCTTTTGCAAATTCTTCTTCATACAAGTTGTCTTCCGCTTTTACATGCCACCATGTTTGTGTAGCACGAATTTCCAATGCTAACAATGTCGATCCAGTATCAACAAGACGGCTATCACCATAAGCTAAACCCATCAAAGCTGCTGCATAGTAGGCATTTACAGCTTCACTTGTACTCTCCTGATTCCTTCCATCTTCAAATTCAGTCAGCCCTGAAGCCCAAGAGTGTAACTTGTAAAGGTCAAAACACCTTAGGCGTGGATAATCTGAGTTATATCTTTGGCCCAAGTTCATAAAATCTGTCACAAGTGAATAAGCTTGCGGTTTGAATTTTTTGCCCCAGGCAGGGTCAATCTTTGCAAGAACTGCAATTCCATAAAGGAAGTACCCCAAATGAAAATGGTGATCGTTATATATTCCAAACCCAAAATCAGCAGTTGAATCTGTGGAGCCTTGTTTGGTAACAATTCCACGCCATTTTCTTTCGTATAGAAAACCATTCCCTTTGAAAGTTCCATCCAACCAGGGCTCAATGGTTTCCTTCAGAAACTTTTTAATCTTGGGAATCACCTTAAAATAAGACACTTCTTCTGCAATCAAGGCTAACCTTGCAGCCCTTCCAACAAGCTTTCCATAGAAATAAGATGAATTTGTTGTTATTGCAGAAGAATTTAGCCCCTTGACATCCTTATAAAGTGCTGAGACAATCTCACCAAACGACTCTTTATTGATCCCTTTTTTAGAATGCCATGTCACAGGAATAGGATCCGTCTCCAACACCCATGAATCTCCAACAACACCAACAAGATCACCGTCAACACTTCTATACTTAAAATCGTGCAGAATGGTAACGTCACTATCACGTGATAGAAGCTTAGCATGAAGAGGGTGCGCTAGCATGAGCAAGTCCCCTGACCTTTTCTTTTGCCATTTATACTCCACTCGGAAACGCTTACTGAGTGCAGCATCACCGGACACAGGGTAACAAGAACTGAACTTGTCAAGAGTTGCCACATTATTGGGGTTGGAATCAGGCAACGCTGCTATACGAATGATGCCAGAAAACGGCTTGGATGTAACCTCAGAAGCAACATGGTTCAAATAGATTGGGGAGGAGGCGTATATGAGCCATGTCTGAGTGTTGTTAAGCTGAAGGATGAACTTGGTATTGTCGTCATAGGAAGACAAAGAGACTATGGTATGCACTGTTTTGATGGAAAGAGATGTTGGCTTTGTGACAGAAGCAGTTATGAAAGGGCTTCCTCTGACAAGAAAGAACCTGAGGTTGGAACTGGGGATGTCCAAAGTGACACCAAGGTCACTGTAGGATGAGATGACACGGTTTTGACCATATGAAGTTGTTTGAGAGGCTGAGATGGTGAGATCTGGGACAAAAATTTGGTACAGCACAGCTGCTGTAAAGAAGAGAAAAGGGTAGGAAGCAGAGAGCGAGGAGTTTGAGGACTGAATATGGTAGGGATGAAAGTACTCAGGCAGTGTACCATTTGGAATAACAAAGTTTTGGAAGAAAGAGTTTGTGGGGAGTGGAGATGAAAGGAGGTTTGGTGAGAAGTAGGTTGAAGGGTCAGGGACAACTGTGGATTGAGTTTCAGGGAATAGAAAAGAAGGAGACATTGTTTGTGACGAGGAAGAGATGTAATTGCTTGCTGCAATGTTTATGGTCTCTTCTTATATGAACCAAGCTAAGAGTTTCTTTGACCTGCCAAGTTGACTTTAGAATAATGCTTTCGTATGTATATCATTACACTTATTGCCTCACCATCCCTGTGTTTGGTTTTGTAATGGTAAAACAACATTTACCTTCTCACACTTTCCGTGTACTCCCAGACGTGACGTAATTAAAGCTATGCGATTAAGTGTAGACTGGGTAGATTATACTTTTATAATTCAAGCTTAAATTACCTTTTTCTCTCTTATAAAATTGCAGAATTTGTATATGACTTTCGATAAAATAAATTATCATTTTGTGTCTAACAAAAAAAATATTTTTATTTTCATCAACATGTTAATTAGATTCTTATGTCACTTAACAAAATGTAAAAAAGATTAATAAAGTTAATAGATGGTTGGATGAAAAAGAATAAATGAAAACAGAAGGAAAGTTATGAAGTGTAAAAAGGTTATTTAATTCTGAAACTTATAATAGTCGTGTATTTTTTTTTTTCATTTGTTGGTTTAGTTGGACAACATGAAAGATCAATTTGAAAGCTTGTTGTACAAGTTCCAAAGCCGAACGGACACTTTTTCTTTGCTTTGTTAAACCTCTCTCTCTCTCTCTTTCTCCACTTTTCAATGTATTGTTTAATATTCAAATATGGCATATTTTAAGAGTTTTTGTTTATGGAAACTCTCACTGTGGAATAATGTTATATTCTTGCATAAATCGTCTTGTCTTCATATCTATACAAGATATTTAAGAAAAATGGCAGGAAGAAATTTATAGAGGATTCAGATTGACTCATTCTTATATAAGTATTATTCTAAAGTATATAGCACATGACATAAGTTGTTATTGTTAATTAAGTTAAAAATAGTATATAGAAGTTTAGCAATTATTGAGAATATTGCCGTTGTAAAGAAGTATCTTTTGGATTGTTGTGGACATACTTTGCTGGCTTTGTGTGTTTGGAAGCAGAAAGTGAAAGGAACTGTAGTTCTTCAATGTCGAATCCGTATGTAGCACAGAACACAAGCAGTACCATAATCCCATTTATTGTTTTGTCTTTTTGAAAGTGAAAGCCCAAAGCTATATACGTTATAATTTGAATCTTTTTTCCCTTCTGTGTATAGTTCTGATTTTTTCCATAAAATTTATTTCTTAATTTAGTATCAAAGTTATTCTTACATTTTATCATAGTAAAGTTAGATGTTTATTTCAAATATCATTTTACTTATTAATGTCTCTTGTATATTATATGTATAGACTTGTTCCATATCTGTTAGAAGTCTCGTATCAACTAGAAATAAAATTAATTTAAAATATATAAATGAATACAGATTTTATTTTAAAAATTAATTTTGTAAAATTAAGTTAAATTTAAAATTCACTCTTAACCATATTTATAATTTATATCTTTCTTTTTCAAATTTTCATCAAGTGAGATTTTCTAAAAATACATTATATATATAATAACTTTAAAGATTTTTTTATTTATATTTCATTCATAATACTTATATTATATTTAAGGTGATACTTCCAATTTATCTTAAATTTCTAATAAATATATTTAAGGTTATTATACATTAAAAATTACTTAGTTACTATGCAACTTACTAAATGAAATTAAGTTTGAATATATGATTGTACTTATTTAGCATACACTTAGTACTTGTGGGACCTTAACCATTTTGAATACAATTATCCCATTTTGAATGAATGATACTTGTGATCTATAAAAAAAAAATTGAGAGCATGTAATAAGTGTAAAATTATATTTTTCTTAAAATACCATTATTTAATATAAAGTGTAAATGAATTTTGTTGTTTGATCAAGTATTTTTAGGAAGTTCTTTAAATAAGTTGTAGTTAGAGTATCACTCTCAAAAGATTGAGTTTAGTTATTTTAAACAAGAGTAGATGTGCAAAAAACAATAATTAATTAAATTTGAAAGGCTAATATATGGATAGGTTTTCTTCAAAGGAATTGGTCACCGTGGAAAAGCAATATTTTAAAAGGGGTGAATTGAATCATCATCTTGCAAAACTCCCTGCAAATTAGGGAAACAATATTTAATATTTATTCCTTTTTTATGCATAATCTTTATGCAATTTTAAGAATACAAGACTTCTTTCTAAACTCCCATCTCCAACAAATTTTGTTTAAACAATTAAAATTGACATCTCGTTTATTTTTTATTTTGATATATTTCATAATTTTATATTTTTAAAAATTAAGATTAAAAACAATTTAAATATATATTATTTTTAAAAAATTTAAATATAACTTTCATAAACAAAACTGTAACAAGAATTTCGAGTTTTAAAGTAAAAATATCTTAAATATGATAAAGAAAAGATTAAAGACAATTCAATTGATGAAAAGTATATCTCTAATGAAACAAACGACATATTTAATTGTCGGTACCACTATTTTTTTCAATTAATATATATATATATATATATATATATATATATATATATATATATATATATAATATATATATATATAATTTGAGGTATTTCGTTCCATCTAACTTATTTTTATTTTTATAATATAAGAAATAGGTTTAACGAAACGTAAATACATTTGAAATTAAGACAAACAATAAGATTGATTTAAAATTGATGAAAGAAATAAAGTAGAATGAAATACAAGGAGATTAATTTCCATGTACAGTGAATGTAAAATATATTAGTACAAAGTTATTATTTATATGATTTTTAAAGTAATTTTTTTAAACACTAACTTATTTAGCATACATGAACGTAAGTTGGATAAAAATGTCTTCAGTGTTTTGGAATATTTCCTAATTGGAACAACAATTTTATTTTGATATTCCATATAGTATAAGTTTTCATTAAACATTAATACAAGTTAGTATAGGTTATTAAAGTGAAAATTTAATTTTAATTAGAGATCAACTATTCTGATGTCAGATAAAATTTTCATTGAATTACTTTTGTTCTTATCAAGTAAAATTCTATATGATCGTCATTATTTTTTCTTCTCAAAATCATGTTCATTAGCTTGTTTTAAGTTTTTTTTTTCTGTTGTTGTAGATTTAATGCTACTAATTTAAGTTTTTATTTATTTCTGGAGCTTAGAAATTGCAAAAATGGTGTATATTTAGTTGGAGTTGAGGGTATATTGAGGGATAAGAAAACGCAATAATTTTATTAAGGAGAAAATTCTAGACGAAAATAAAAAGATCAAAGGCAACGAATATATATATTTAAATGTATTCTCCTTTTGAAAATGTATAAACAATTTATTAAATAAATATCAAATTAGAGATATGTATGATTTGATTTTATTTGATTTGTTTTTATTTTATTTTATTGAACTTGTTGTCAGAGTATATGACCGTTGAAAAAAATAATGTAAATTAATTCCGATAATCTTCAACGCTTCATTAATCGTTAAAATATAATATAATATAATGAATCTTGTTGAGTAATGGTTTAAAATACTGGTTAAGAAATTAACAAAAGGTCACAAGGAATTAAGAAAATAATACATTTTCCTAACAGTCTTACGTGAGAGTTTAGATTTAACGTAGTTTAAATATATTTTTTTGAGACATTTTTTAAAAATAAAATCATGACATTACGTATTCTATAATAAATAATATCTTAAATATTGACTCTAATAATATTATAATACACTTACGTCGTCGATATATTTTGAAATATTAAATTAAAAGAGATATCGAATATTAATAAATTTTAAAATCTAAAACGTAGACTGTAGGAAATCAAATATCGATGGTTTACGTTAAGACGCTCCCTTATAGAAAAGGTGACCGTTAAAGAACAAACAAAAGTGTTTTCACATATTCTAAAGCAAATTAGAAAACAAAAAACCACCGTTGGACTTTATTATTATTTGTTAACTGAAATCCATTAATTTATTCACTAATTAATTTTAAAAAATAATTAGGGTAACAGTTTAAACTTTTTTGACTTGAGTTAATATTATTACTACCATCAACAATTTAATAATAATGTATTTTAAACGATTTTTATTTCTAGTCCATTATACTTTTAGTAAATTGTGAAGAAGAAAATAAAAGATTTCATAAATATTTTGTTAAAGTAAAAAAAAAAATCAAATGAAGACACTTAAAAAATAGAATGAGCAATATTTTTTAATAAAAAATGAAATAAATTATTATTATTATTTAAAATTAAAAAATAGTTTTTCTTAAGTTCCGTGCAATTCCCTTTGATATATGTTTGATTTTCAATTTTTGTCGACATTGACGTTTCAATAAATGCACCAAATTCTTGCTTTTTCTGTAGAAGTGCTTTGCAATTGCAAAACTGTTCTTTCCTTTGTTTCAATATAGTATTATTACGCTGTAAAATTATTTATTATAAATAATCATAATCAGAACTAGTTTTAGCTTAAAGAATTTTTATTTTTTTTTTTTGCAAAATAATTAGTTTATTTTAATATGAGAAAGTTTGTTTTAATATATAAGAAGAGTATCTATAAAGCTAATGCAAAAAAAAGTTATTGAAAAATAATCATGAGTTTTAAATTGTTAAATTATGAAGACTTAAAATACGTTTTAACTCCTTAATTTAACATAACTGTTTTAAGTATTTAAATTATGCAGAAATTAATCTTAAAAAAAGAGTATTAATTCCTTTGAGTACGTTTCAAATGGAGAAGACGCTATGAATTCAATTGTCATCTGGAATTAATGAATATTGATTGTAAAATAAGACGTGTCGATTTTTATTTTTGATTTATTTACTCAATTCTTATTAATTTCTTGACGTTGACGAGAAAAGAAATAATATGTTATGCTTTAATGAATTTTCCTTTTACTAAATTAAAAAATATATTATAAAATCCAGCTTATATATTAAAGAGAGAAAAGTGGTTAAAGTTGGGTATAGTGTCGCATAGGTCAAGCTTAGCAATAATTCGGGCAGCCATGTACGACCCAAAACCCTAAAATAATAGAAGCAGCAGCTATGTCACAAATATTCATGCCCATGTGTTTGGTCAGCAACTTCAATACTTTTCTTTTGGACCACTCTCAAATATTACTCACTTTTCTGTCACTGTGTTCTGGATCTCTTCTACTTTCTTAATTAAATTGATTAAATAATCTTTTATCTTATTTTCTAATTTTATTATGTTTTTTTAAATGTTTTAAATTCGTCTTATTTTTTCTCAAAAACAATTTTATATAATATTTTTTATTAATTTATTTTTAAAAATATTTTAAAAAATGAAAAAAGTATTTAAATTAGACTAAGACTAAGCCATGAAATTATTAGGTGGGATAACAAACACTTAAATAAAAATATTAAATAATATTTAATAGCTAATAAGTTTGACAAAAAGATATTATATATCTTTATTTATTTTTAAAAAAGTAAAAATTAAAAATATTAAAAATAGTAAAACCAAATTAAAAAAAAAAAACATTATAATACTAAGATCGCAAAGCATTTTCAACCTAGTTGAATTCTTTTATTGCCTTGTTGACAAAAGAATAATGTGTTGAGATCTATAGTTATTAGTTAACTCTTTTTTCTTTTTGTTGTCTTACACTAATGATTTGATGCATTTTGCCTCGTGCTTATAGTTAATTATTGGGTTAGTGAGGTATAGTTGTCTTTTGAATGATGGTTGATAATTAATAGATATGATAACACGAGTCTAAAGTGATTTCATTTGTTAAATGGAAAATGTATTTTTTACACTTTGATAATTCAGTTTTATAGATATTATTTGTCATTAAAAAAGTTAACTGTTATAATTGTAAAAAAAAAAAAAAAGTGAAAGATTGAAAAATAAAATAATAAATGTTGAATATAAAAGTAATACTATCCTTATTAAATTTATAAATCTTGCATCTTAGAACAGGAAAAGGTAAAATAAATGTAAGTGGAGCAAGTAGAGTATTTTGTGAAGTGAAAAGAATAGCATCAAATATTGACACACTGAATAATGTAACATCATTATAAATCCAGAACTGTGAAGGAGAAAAGAATGTTAAAAAAAGAACATGTTCTTACCTTAGAGTTCACATGAAAAATAACTATTTATTTAGGTTGGTAAAGTAGTACATTTTAAATTCATGGGAAAGTTCTTCATATGCCCCTCTCCCTGTTGCCTTTATTTTTTATTTTTCTGTCATTGTCATTCTGTAATATCACATAGTTAGAGTTAAGGATTATTTTAATCATTAGAGAATCTTTAGTTAATTATTACTAATGGGCTTAAGTGAATTTTTTTTAGAGTGGGCCTTTTGGGTCCAATAGGAGATTGCTATTTATAAATCCTAAATCATATACCCAGCTAAGTGTTTGTTTGGCATAGGATAAGTAGAATAAAGGAGAAGGAAAAACAAAAAGTGACGGGGTGTGCTCCCTCCACTACCACCCCTTCTCCTTCCACCTCCCCCAACCCTCTACAAAAAAATTTTTAAGGTTTAAACCATTTAGGCGTTTCTATTTTCGTTCGGTCCTCCCACTTTGGTTCCTTTCTTTTAAATTTTTCTAATTGAGTTCTCAAAACTGCTAATTTGAAGCAATTCAGCCCCTGCCGTTAAAAATCGTTAACGGTGGCATTATAAATGAATTTTATATTAAAAATTATTAATGAATAGAAGGGCAAAGTGGGAAAAGGAAGACTTTCTTTTTCCTCCACATTCTCTTCCATGGATGCGTTTTGGTTCTTTGGTTCTTTGAATCGGGAATGCACAAATCTTGAAGGTGGTTTCCCTTACAGGTTGCGATTGGGATTTTAGCTTGGAGGTGGTGGATGGAGATTCACAGTGGTACTCTGGATGCTTTTTGAAGGTTTATGTTGTGGCCAGATTTGGGAGTTTTTGAGTTTTTCTGGTTTGGCTTTACTGGTCCGATGATGGTTGGAGCGGTAGTTTCACTGATTGCAATTGGAGCGTGAAGGAGATTGACAAAGAAATATTTCCTTTCTAAATTTAAGAATTTTGGGACATCATGTTATTCCTTATCATTTTTTATTTCACGAAGAGGAACTGCAATAAATTTTGATGATTCAGTACACAATAATTTGGCAAGAAAACGATTTGGATCTCAAATTGAAGGGCATATTTAATGCAATTTTGGAAGGCAAGCTTGATCTGGAGAGCGCACCATGGCCTTCTATTTCAGTTGCTGCAAAGGATCTGATCAGAAAAATGTTGAATCATGACCCTAAGAAACGCATGCTGAAGCCCTTGGTAAGTATTTCACTGCGGCGCGAGGGTGGTAGAGACGTTTCGCTCTCTGGGTTTTCTGTGGGTTTTGATTGCAGGTGCAACAATGGTTGATGGAGAAGAACGTTGTTGCGATTAGAGACGACATCCATGGAGGGTTGGTTCGCTTGGTTTTTCTGAGTGCAGGTGGTGATGAACGAAGGAGAACGACGGTATTGCTCAATCGCGCGACGATTGAGATTGAGATTTTTCTACAAGTGTGTGCAAGAGCTGCCATCGTGTTTCTGGGTGTTGTTGGATTTTCTCTGGCAGGTGCGAGAGTGGAGAATGGTGTCGCTGTTCTGTGAAGGTCTGATACAATTCTATATTGATGGTGATTGGCCTTAGATAAGAGGAAGATGGTGATGATTACTAATATATTAATTAATGACAAATTTAAACCTTTTTTTTTTGTCTCTAGTAAAAAAACATTAATAGTCAATGTTAGTCATTAGTTTAGAGTTTAATTGATTATTAATTATAATTTTTTCTATGATAGTTATTATTTTAGAAATAATAATTTTTAGGTTATAAAATTATTATTTAAATTAATCAATATAGTGATTAATTATTTTTTATCTTTAAAATTGGTTGGTAAGATTTTGTCAAAATAATTCTCAATTGATACCTATAAATTCATCTATTGAAATAATTCAAAATACATATTTTCATGGAAAATATCAAATACAAATTATAAATTTTATTAAACATGACATCTTTAAAATATACATTATAAGTTTTACATATAAACTACTACGTTATCTCAAACAAGTTTTTAAGTATTATCTCACTTATATTCTATTATCTATTATGTATCAAATAACTTATACGCTAAAAGTTATATTAAATCTATCAAATTAACACTTGTAAGAGTTTTTTAAACTACAACTTATTGAAACACTAGTTAGACGGCGAATGTTTTGGACAATAAATATTGGTTTTACAAACCGAAACATATTAAAACAAGGAAAAAATTTTTTGACATTGATTATAAACCAGAGCAAAATGATCAATATTTTGGTTTAAAAAAATCCAAAGCATTGAATTGAAAATAAAAAATAAAAAAAAATTTAAAAGTATTTATTTAGTTTCTGCTCATAATCAAAGTCATATACATTTTTCTATTGAAAATGTTATTTATTTTTAAAGATATTTGACCTTAGTTATGATGAAAATTGATGTCAAAAACTCAAAAAATAAAAAATTATTATAAATAAGAAAAGGTATATTGCGTAGATCCAAGATTAAATCTTTTTTCTACTTTGATTGTGAAGATAGTCGATGTCATATAAATTTTCTGATTTAAAATAATTATTTAATTTTTAGAATTTTGACATCGGTTCTTACCGAACCTCAGACAAAAGTTATGAGAACAAGAGAGACTGAAAGTTATTTTTTTTTTTATATTTTTTCGAGAATGATATTTGGTTTCGGACTTAAACCGAAACCAAATTCCTATTTTTCTTCAATTTTAATTATAATTGATGTCTAATGTTGATGATTTTTTAAAATGTTGTTTTTATTTTTTTCATATATACATATATGAAATCCAATAAAGAATACCATAACAAAAAAAAATATGATATTCATATAATTCAAAATATATATAATTTTAAATGTGCTAAATGCTTATAAATTATGATATCCTTATAATAATTATTTATTATTATGTATTTTTATTAAATATTTTGCACATGTTTTTCTTAGATAATGAATGGATTTATTGAGAATTGGGTTAGAATTCTTGAATTTCTGCAGAATATTTTATCATCCATTACCAATTTATAAAAGAAAATCAAAGTAAACAAAATATACCAAAATAAGAGCCACGTTAAAATATAAAGAAAAAAAATTGAATGCACATTAACAAAGTCAACGACAACAGGAATAAAAGTATTTAAGTTTTTTTTTTCCTTATGGAGATTCTAATCTCAATCTGCATGTTCTAAACAATCTCTTCTATATATATATATATATAGGAGGCAACATTGAAGATTGCATACGGATGAACGAATCCTTTTGCTCTTCCATACAACAATGTCTTCTTCTTCCCCTTTTGTGTTCCCTGAAACTCAATCCACAGTTCTCCCAGACCCTTCAACCTACTTCTCTTCAAACCTTGTTTCATCTCCACTTCCCACAAACTCTTTCTTCCAAAACTTTGTTCTTTTAAACGGATCACAACCTGAGTACATTCACCCCTACCTCATCCAAACCTCAAAGTCCTCACTATCTGCCTCATACCCTCTTCTCTTCTTCACTGCAGCAGTCTTATACCAAACTTTTGTTCCGGATCTCACAATCTCTTCTACTCAAACACTTTCAACTCAACATAACCATGTAATCTCATCCCACAGTGACCTTGGTGTCACCTTGGACATTCCCTCCTCCAACCTCAGCTTCTTTCTCTCAAGAGGAACCCCTTTTATAACTGCTTCCGTCAAATCTTCAACATCTCTTTCTATCACAACGCTGCACACCATACTCTCTTTGTCTCCCGGTAATAACAAAAACACCAAGTACACCCTTAAGCTCAACAACACTCAGACATGGCTCATATACACCGACTCCCCAATCTTTTTGAACACGCTTGGTGCTTCTCAGGTTACATCGAAACCATTTTCTGGCATCATTCGTGTAGCAGCGTTGCCTCATGACAACCCCAACAATGTGGCAGTTCTCGACAGGTTCAGCTCTAGCTACCCTTCATCGGGTAATGCAACACTAGAGGATCCTTTCCGTTTGGTGTATCAATGGAAAAAGGAAGGTTCTGGGGATTTGCTCATGCTTGCTCACCCTCTTCATGTTAAACTTTTATCCAATAATAAAACTGGTAATATTGCCATTTTGCATGATTTTAAGTATAGTAGCATTGATGGTGATCTTGTTGGCGTTGTCGGAGATTCGTGGAAGTTGCAAATGAATCCTATTCCCGTGACATGGCATTCTAACAAAGGCGTGGAAAAAGCGTCATATCAGGAAATTGTCTCAGTACTTTCCAAGGATGTTCAATCACTAAACTCTCCAATAGCAACGGCATCCTCCTACGCATATGGGAAACTTATTGGAAGGGCTGCAAGGTTGGCGTTGATAGCGGAAGAAGTGTCTTTTCCAAACGTGATTCCCACCATTAAGGAGTTTCTGAAGAAGAATATTGAGCCTTGGTTGGATGGAACATTCCCAGGGAATGGTTTTCTATATGAAAAAAAATGGGGTGGACTTGTAACGAAAATGGGGTCAACTGATTCAAGCGCTGATTTTGGATTTGGAGTGTACAATGATCACCATTACCATTTGGGGTACTTTCTTTACGGAATTGCGGTTCTAGCAAAGATCGACAACGCTTGGGGAAACAAATACAAGCAACAAGTTTATGCACTTTTGTCAGATTTTATGAACTTGGACCAACAAAACGCTCATTATCCACGTCTAAGGTGTTTTGACCTCTACAGGTTACACTCTTGGGCTTCAGGGCTGACAGAATTTGGTGATGGACGGAACCAAGAAAGTACAAGTGAAGCTGTGAATGCGTACTATTCAGCAGCTTTGGTGGGTTTAGCATACGGTGACTCACGTCTTGTTGCCAGTGGATCAACGCTATTGGCGATGGAAATTCTTGCTACACAAACTTGGTGGCATGTACAATAAAGAATTTGCAAAAGACAATAGGATAGTTGGTGTTCTGTGGTCTAACAAGAGGGATAGTGCATTATGGTGGGCGGCTGCTACATGCAGAGAGTGCAGACTTGGAATCCAAGTGCTACCCTTGTTGCCTATCACTGAGACATTGTTCTATGATGCTGCTTATGTGAAGGAGCTTGTGGAATGGACACTTCCATCTTTAAGTAGTCAGAGTTGGAAGGGAATGACCTATGCCTTGCAGGGAATTTACGATAAGCAAACAGCATTGCGTAACATAAGAACGTTGACAGCTTTTGAAGATGGAAACTCATTCACTAATCTCTTGTGGAGGATTCACAGCAGATAATTAAGGAGTCGTGATGCACGTAACTTTGAACAGATAATGTTTCAACTCAATAATCTAGGTTGAAGCAACATGTGCAACCTCGAATCTCATGTCACTGATTGTTAGTTTCTGATTATGGATATCAATTTAATAAAATGTTTTATACAGACTTTGCTCCTTGTTACAGAAGTGGAGTTAGAGGGTAATTTATTATGACTCAATGAATTAATAGAAGTTCTTCGAACATGGCACGTTTAAACATTTAAACATTAGACAATAATATTTTAACAATTTTTTTAATAATTTTTTTTTTTATAAAGTTTAACTGTTTTATTTATTTGTATGTTTAAAACAAAAATGCTGATATTTTAACAATTTTTTATAACATATATCATTATTTTATTCATTTATTTAAATTTATATTTAAAAAAATTAAAATAAACCAATCTCATAATATTACGTTATAAAAAAATTATTAAAAATTGTTTTTAAAATAACTTTTTCCTTCAAACAATGCAACGAAAAAGTTTTGGTTCCACCGTAGGAATTGGACGTGCCTTGGAAATGGAGACATGTTCTGCCTCGTAAGAATAGGAAGCTTTTGCTACAAAATACAACCAATCATTGACACCGTCCAACTTACTCTAATTACTACTCATACAAAATAATATTTATTTTTAAATATACTTTTTAATTATCTTACATCGTTTAATAAATATTTTGAATTCAATTGATCTTTGATCTTTGGTTACGTTATCACATAATGTTTAATTTTATGAGAAGGACTTTTTTAAGAAAATATTAAAATATTAATAAATCTTAATCTAGTATGTAAAATTAGTTTTTTTTTTTATGTGAGAACGGAAAGTACTACTTCCGAAGTAATAATATTTTTCGTTTTATATCAATCATTTATTTAATTTTTTTAAAACTTTCAAAATAGCTTATTAATTTTAATTATATGCATGCTAAGAAATAACAATAATAATAATATGAATGAATGAATTAATTGAATATCAAATTGTTATTAATCCATTTACAAATGTTTAATTTTGCAATCTCTTAAGTCTCGTGGGTGTTTGAGCTCAGCTTTGACTAGTAAACGAGAAACATAATGCTTGTAAGATAGAGATAATAATTATTTAACAAATCAATGGATTAAATTAGTTTCAAAGTGGATTCTAAGATGACGCTACATTTTATCTTATTAATTTTGATAGACCTCTTTATTGAATTATTAACAATCTGCCTACAAAATTTTAGTCTTTGCAAACTCGGTAAATATTATTTAATCGTGTAAACAAATTGGTAGTGCTTATCCTATATTTAAAAAATAAATTTAATGCTTACAATCTATTTATTTAACACACGTATACATTTTAATGGAAGATAATTAACTAGAAAATATGAGTAGAAGTATATATAAATTAGAAGAGTGTTCCTTCTCTATTACACAGGAATAATCATGAATTAACATTTTTTAGGGTTTCTTATCAAGGAACGGGAATAAAAAAATGCAACTTGTAATTTAATAACGGGGATGAAAGTGTCTAAAAAGAAATATAAGGTCGTTAACCAAACGTGTGGGGGCAACATATAATATGCAAGAAGCAATGTTATTCAAAGAAAAACAAAATACCCTTTCTACGTACGTACCTTGAAAGAAAAATTATGCAAATAACAAATATCATCTTATAAATTATTTTTTAAAATTAATTTAAAATTTATTTCTTTACAATTGTAATATATGATAATATATTATTTACAAATTATCGTGTTAATTCAAATATTTGTATTATTATATTGTTATAACGAAGTAGTTGTACTTAAACTAAAAGAAAAACATTATTACTCGTTATATCATACACTTTCTTGTACCTGTGTATCATGGACTCAACAGGAAAGGAAAAAAGGAAAAAAAAAAAAAAACACATATGAAGACAAATTCAGCTATAAATATAATATACATCAAGTTGCTCTTTCCTCTTATTTATGACAACTTAACAACTTTTTCTTAATTTTTTTAATACTATTTTAATATTAAAAAATAATTTTTTTACACACATAAATTTTTTATAATTATTTAATACTATTTTTTTTTATTAAAAAAGTGTAGTGTGTCAAATATAAAAGTTGGTCATGATATCAATATTTTATACTAATTGTTTCTCTCTCTTTTAACTTGCTTTCTTCCATGAATAGAGTCTAGAATGACATTCAACATCTTGTTCATAATGATTAAAAGAGTAATAAATAAGAGTAAAACAAATTGTTTTATTTTTAATGAAACTAATTTAATAATAAATCAGTGTACAGTGGCAGCCGGGCAAGATTATAAATTTATAGCTTAGCATTTCTCTTGGTTCTAAAAGTCAACCATAAGGCCAAACAAACTCTTATCTTTACTTATAAAATGGCTGAGGCAGCGGCACCACACAACACTGCAAGAAGCAACCACAGACAACAATGTCTTCTTCTTCTTCTTCTTCTTTCTCTTTTGTATTCCCTGAAACTCAATCCACAGTTCTCCCAGACCCTTCAACCTACTTCTCCTCAAACCTTCTTTCATCTCCACTTCCCACAAACTCTTTCTTCCAAAACTATGTCATACCAAACGGATCACAACCTGAGTACATTCACCCTTACCTCATCCAAACTTCAAACTCCTCTCTTTCAGCCTCATACCCTTTTCTCCTCTTCACCACAGCACTCTTGTACCAAGCTTTTGTGCCAGATCTCACCATCTCTTCCACTCAAACACTTTCAACTCCACAAAACCGTGTAATCTCATCATTCAGTGACCTTGGTATCACTTTGGACATTCCCTCCTCCAACCTCAGGTTCTTTCTATCAAGAGGAAGCCCTTTTATAACTGCTTCCGTCACATCTTCAACATCTCTTTCTATCACAACAGTGCATACCATACTCTCTCTGTCTCCCAACAATGACAAAAATACCAAGTACACCCTTAAGCTCAACAACACTCAGACATGGCTCATATACGCTTCCTCCCCAATCTATTTGAACCACGATGGTGCTTCTCGGGTTACCTCAAAGCCATTTTCTGGCATCATTCGTGTAGCAGTGTTGCCTGATCCTAACTATGCGACAATTCTTGACAAGTTCAGCTCTTCTTACCCTTTGTCGGGTGATGCAACACTGCAGGAGCCTTTCCGTTTGGTGTATCAATGGCAAAAGGCAGGTTCCGGGGGTTTGCTCATGCTGGCTCACCCTCTTCATGTTAAACTTTTATCAAGTAAAAATAACGGGCAAATTACTGTGCTGGGTGATTTTAAGTATAGAAGCATTGATGGTGATCTTGTTGGTGTTGTTGGAGATTCATGGGTTCTGGAAACGGATAGTATTCCTGTGAAATGGTATTCTAACAAAGGAGTGGAAAAAGATTCATATGATGAGATTGTCTCAGCGCTTGTTAAAGATGTGCAGAAGCTTAATTCTTCAGCAATAGGAACAAATTCATCTTATTTTTATGGAAAGCGAGTTGGAAGGGCTGCAAGGTTGGCATTGATAGCGGAAGAAGTGTCTTTTTCAAAGGTTGTTCCCACCATTAAGGATTTTCTTAAAGAGGCCATCGAGCCTTGGTTAGATGGAACTTTCGTAGGGAATGGTTTTCTGTATGAAAACAAATGGAGTGGACTTGTAACCAAACTAGGGTCAACGGATTCAACCGCTGATTTTGGGTTTGGAGTTTACAACGATCACCATTACCATTTGGGGTACTTTTTATATGGAATTGCGGTTCTTGCAAAGATTGATCCCGAGTGGGGACAAAAATACAAGCCACAAGTTTATTCACTTGTGACAGATTTTATGAACTTGGGTCAAAGGTATAGCAAAATTTATCCACGTCTAAGGTGTTTTGACCTCTATATGTTACATTCTTGGGCGGCAGGAGTGACCGAATTTGAAGATGGTAGGAACCAAGAAAGCACGAGTGAAGCTGTGAATGCATACTATTCGGCAGCATTGGTGGGTCTGGCATATGATGACTCAAATCTTGTTGCCACTGGGTCAACGTTAGTGGCGTTGGAAATTCTAGCTGCACAAACTTGGTGGCATGTTAAAGTGGAAGACAACTTGTACGAAGAAGAATTTGCAAAAGACAATAGGATAGTGGGAATTTTGTGGGCTAATAAGAGGGATAGTAAGTTATGGTGGGCCAGTGCTGAATGTAGAGAATGCAGACTTGGAATCCAAGTGCTACCCTTGTTGCCTATCACTGAGACATTGTTCTCTGATGCTGATTATGTGAAGGAGCTTGTGGAATGGACATTTCCATCTTTAAGTAGTGAGGGTTGGAAGGGAATGACCTATGCCTTGCAGGGAATTTATGATAAGGAAGCAGCATTGAAGAACATAAGAACGTTGACAGGTTTTGATGATGGAAACTCTTACAGTAATCTCTTGTGGTGGATTCACAGCAGATGAGGGATGATTGCACACAGGTTAATTTCTGGACTATTTATGATGTTTCAATTTGACTATTTATCAATGTTTTCATTTGTAATTATTTCTGTATCTCTTCGATTTTTCAAGAATGTAATAAAATTTGCAGTTTACAGTGGTATTCTAGAGCTGTAAAAGTTCAGATTCATATACGTTGATTCTAACACAACATTACTCACTATTTTGGTGTACTTTTGTCTGAGCTTTGGGAATGAAGTCAAAAGGAATGATGCTGAAGCACATCGAATCTACAAAGGTAGCAAAATTCCCTTGTAGATATGATTTCACTTTCGTACCTTTTGGTGCTTTAAAAGAGTGTTATTTTGGCAATACAGAGTTTTCAAGGCTCCGTTTTTAATTGCCAGAAATGAACAGTCCACGAACCGCACAACTCTTTATGTAAGAGAAAAATTAAAACATCCAAAGACTTTTTCAAGACTTTTTCCTTTATGTAAATAGCAATGTTTGATGCAATGTCAACTTAAAAAGGAATAAACCTGAAAAGAAAAATCCAAATTCAAATTATAAAATTAAAATTTTCAGTAACACAAATCCTTTTTCTTTTTGTTAAAAATAATAAAAGAATGCGTAAAAACTTCGAAAATTATGATGACCTTCAGCTTTAGGCCTTTAGGGGTTCTCCATTAAAACTTCGGTGAACAAAAAAAAAAAGTCATGAATCGAAATTAGATTTTGTACCGAAAATACCCAAATTAAAAAATGTCCAAACTGATTTAATAGTTTGATTTTGACATTTCTTTTACTCAATTAAAGATCTAAAACTCTCATTATAATAATAATTATTATTATAAATGCACTTAAATAGACTATATTCTCAGAAAGCAACGCCCGTTTCAAACCATTAATAGAAAAAATAGTACCTCCATAACTGAAGCAAAAATGTTTAGTTGGAAAGTGCCAACATGTAATTACAGGGGAAACTTATCCTGAAAAAGTGTAATCAATATATTCTCATCATAATTTAAAAAAAATAATGAAAAACAGTTTTTTTATTAACAAATATACGTTAAGAGAAAAATTAAAACATCCAAAGAGATATTGTTGTGCATGTTAGTAAAAGTGGTAGGATGTAAGAAGTGTGATGATTGGATCTGAAAAAAATTTCAAGTCCATCATAAATTTATAAAAACGTTTTAAAATGAAGAAGATTTGAGTTTCTATTGATTCCATTTGATATCTTCTTAGGAAGTGCAATAGATAGAGATTATTGTCACTTTTGAAACATTAAATTATAAGTTTTTTTTTATATTGTTCAATTTTCTATTTTTATCTAATATGAGACTTTTAGATTTATATTTGAATTATTTTAAAAACATTTTGCTATGAGAGGTTGATGAAGGATCTTTGTTAATTGAAATTTTAATGCTAAACTTGTATGGTTAATTCATGAACAAGAGACAATATCAACAATTGGTGAATAAAAGAAACAGAAATAATTCTTTGACACACCTAAATATTTACATTCATTTGACATTACTCTTACTTACTTTTTACTCTCGTCTTTCTTGAAAAACTATAATTTTACACTTTTTAAATCATTTTATCCTTGTACTATGTGAAAATTAATTTAAAAGTATGTCATGATATTATTACTCTAAAAGAAATAAGTGAGGGGACAGAGAGAAGATGGCAAAGTGGGCTTTTATTATGGAAAAAATCATTTTAACAACACTTTTTTAAGAACTTTTTGACAACGCATACGTGATAGTTTGTGATTGGTCCGTTTTAAATATTTTTTTAAACATAAATTCAAATAAACCAATAAAGTGATGACACGTGTTCCGTTGTAAAAAAAAGTTATCAAAAAGTGTTCTCAAAATATCATCCTTTTATTATAGTGTGATCTCCCTTCAATTCCCAATCAAACGCTGGAAAAGTGTCGAAAGATATGTAAAAGTGGACTCCGTGTCACAGGTTTTTTTTGCAATGCAAATGCTATGGTTTGTATCTGAAAATGGTAGCCTCCAATGTTTCCAAGTCAAAAAAATAAGGAAATCCGGATAAGCTTTGAAAATTATATATCAAAGGTAATAAATAAATAAAGTAAATAGTAAAATTGTTAAGATTGAATTAAAATGAAAATGAGTCGAAACTCATGAATCGATTTTACTTATCATAAATTTGAGTTTAGTGAAGGTGAAAAAGTTGAACTTTTTGTTGATTATGAGTTAATACAGGTTTGACTTATGTTTCTTTTTCATTCCTCTGTTTTTCTCCAGAGATATTTTTGTGAACTTACTCATTTTCAACTTAAAATATGATGAATTAATCTGTGAGTTAAGTGGATTCTATCGAAGATTGTCGATTGCTAGACATAATTACAACCCCAAAGCCAAGAGAAATGTTAGGGACATTTTGTTGTTATATATCTTCCATTAGGCCGAATACTTACTAAGGTGAAGTTGACGTGCACAGTTCATATTCTATCGGATACATGCTGATTCAGTCTCTTCTTTAGCCTTCTATGTATCATACGCTTATCAGTAATAATCGAAACAATAATAACTATTTTTAGAAACTTAGGCACACTCATCAATCTCATATATAATTTATCTCAATCATTTAGAATCTTCTGACCCAAATCACATACAGAATAATAGTCAATGCCATTTCAGTTCAAAAAGAAATAGAAAAAAAGTAAATTAATTAGAGAGAAATCAATAAGTGAAATGGATGAGAATCCAAATATATACTTATGTCTTATATTGAATATAAATGTAAAACAGCATGTAAATATAAAGACTAGTTAATTAATTAGAAAACTATATTAATTCTTATATGATTAGATTCAAAGTTTATTGATATTATATTTTACTCATTGTATTTTTTATTTTTTTACATAAATGGATAAAAATCATAATAATTTTACAAAACTAGGTAAAAATTTTAAATATAATGCATTTAGGCAAACAGTGAGAACCCGACAAAAAATTTCAAATGAAGAAGTTGTATCTCCTCCGTATAACTTCATCCTAACATAATGGTCATGGTCAGAGATGAAATCATACATCCCAAAAATAATTTTAGGATCTGCTAATCGATTACCAAATCTCTTATCATATGACTTTTCATTATAAAGTATTCAAATTAATAAAAATATGCTATAATCGAAATTGTATACGGATTGACGACTTCTCCGTTGAAGTTGTATATCCCACACATTTTTTCTTTTTAATTTTTTTATTAGTTAAAATGATTTATAATTTATAAATAATGTTTCTAAATGTATTTAAAATAATGTAAATTATATCTAATTAATAATTAAAGTTTTTTAATATTATTAATTAATAAATTTTATGGTTTTAATTATTTTTGTCATTAAATTAAATTTCTTACAAAATGATTTCAGTTAAATAATTTCTTATGTAATTAAAAATCCAAAAAAAATATTTCATTATATTTTTTTTAATTTTTATTATTATACTGTATTTTTATACTAATTATAATTAATTAATAATAATTTGGTTTCAATATAAATTATTTAAACTAATAAAAATATTAAATAATTAAAATTGTAGGAGTTGACGATTTTTCTTAATGTGTATCATCCCAGACATTTTTATTATTTTAATTTTTTTATTAACTAAAATGATTTGTAATTTCTAAGTAATGTTCTTAAATATATATACATATAATTAATAATTAAATTTTTTAATATTATTAAATAAATAAATTTAAATATTTTTGTAATTAAATTAAATTTTTTATAAAATAATTTCTAATCAATTATTACAATTACGTAAATAAAAATGCATAAATATATTTTATTTTATTATAAATTATTATTTTTTTGTTATAGTTAATTTAAGTAAATTTATTATAATAAAAAATAATTTATTGTAACTGAGATGTTACTGATGGAGTATTTCTCCTACCCTATGTATCCTACAGAAATGATAATTTGTTGAGAATTTGGCTCACAACACAACCGGTGGTAGAGAGCTTGACACGTATTCAATTGCAACTGCACCACAATGTATACCTCAGGGTCAAATACAGAAACTGTAAGTAGTTTACGAAGTATAAACTTCATAACTAATAAAATATGTCATGATTGACTGAATTTTTTTTTCTCATATTTCAGAGATGAAACTCCTGAGTAGAAAGATGAGCCAGAAAACAGCACAAAGAAAAATGAATAGGTGTCTTTTTAAGTTAATCAAGGGATATAATTTATGAAACAGCCTCTAAAAATTATAAACAAAAAGTGTTTTTGTGTGTGAATAGAAGAATAGAAGTATAGAAGTAGAGAAAGAAAAAAAGAAAAAAAAATAATTTAAGAACGCTTTTTTTAACAATTTTTTTAGAATGTATACGAGATAACTTATAATTGATCCGTTTTAAATATTTTTTAAACATAAATTCAAATAGACCAATAAAATGATGACAATATTTCGTTATCAAAAAATGCTGTCAAAATATCATCGTCCAAGAAAAAAGTGTTTTTTGTTCACCTAACTATTGCAACAACAGTAATGTTGCAGGGAAGAGGCCCCATGTTTGTCTTCGACTTCACTGCATTGCACCAAAATCACTCCACACTTTCCACTGTTGTATTGCAATATGTTCTTCCCTAACCACATGCACTCAAAGTCTCTTCACATGCTATCCAAAATATTCATATATATGTATAATTGTTTAGCCCCAAAGAATCAAAGTCTTTTGCTACCTTAAAATTGACCAAACAGCCATGTCTGTCACCACTACCACCTCCAACTCAAATTCAATAACTTTAATTTCGTAGGTTAATGGAGTGTGAGTGAGTGTGTGGACTGTTTGTCCCGTCCTCGCTTCCACACTTTCGACTCTTCTCTATACTTTCTGTACGAATTACTATTATATCGCCCAACATCATTATCTACTCCATTAATGTATCACAATCTAGTTCGATGCTTCTCCATATACCAAACACATTTCAAAACTACTATTCTTTTATTCATATATATTTAAAATTTGCTTTTTAATACAATATCATAGTCATTTAAAATTTATTCTAATAAAATTCATCCATTATTGAATCACTATTAATATTTAATTATACTTTCAAGATATTCATGTCTCAACATAAAATATGATAGAAATTCTAATAATAAAATAAATTTTCAATATATAAACGAGTGCATATGACTTTTATTATTATAATATGATAAAAGTAGATTAAAATTACTTGATTCTAAAATATTTATATTATCATTAAAATTGTTTATATATATATATATAATAAATACACAACTAAATATTCAAAATAAGAGTATGTGGTTGCATTAACTATAGTTTGTTATAGCCGACGACATCATTCATATCTTTGACAATTTTGAACAGTAAAACAAATGGTCCTCTTAGAAATTATTATATATGTATTTTGGACCAACATGTATTCATAGTTATAATTAGAGCTATGATAACCAAGTTATTTGACAGAACCACTCTACAAATAATTTAAATTTTACATATAATTTCTTTTTATTGAAATGCTTGCTAATATTTTATAATTAAAATGAGGTTATCATATATATAGTTACTTGCAAAAAAAGCTTAGTTGTAGAAAGATAACTTTCCTTCTAATTAATCTTTTTAACGGATATTCAAACTGTTTAATTTTCAAAAGAAAAATATTAAGGTATTTTCAAACTGTTTTCTTTGATCAAGCTAAAACTTAAACATGCATTTTGCATCTAATCAATGAAAGTCTACCATCTTATAAAAACCATTCAAACCTTTCTCTACCGTTATGTGTTTGATGAGGTGATTGAGACAAGTTACTATTATTATTCATCATTGTTTTTTATTTTCTTTTGTAATGACAAAATAGCTTTCCAATGGCGAATGAACGATGAGGAGAACGTAGAAAAAAATGGTGTTCTGTCTGTCGTGCTTGGGATTCATGCATGTCATGTTAATCTCACCTGCAAAAGCTTTCTGTGACCTTGCATGTGCGTGCTACGTTCAGACAAAGCTTCAACAAACGCGCTTATATTTGCTTCTTTTACTTTTTCTGCTCTTATGCAGTGATTTCAACATCAATAGTCAACACACACAAAAAAAAAAAAAATAGTTAGAATTTCAAGGAGCACATAATCACTCAGAAACTCATAAATACTCAACACCTACTACAATTAAGATACGGTTTTAATGCTTTTACTATTGCAGTTTTCTTTTAGTTTCTATATTTAATTGTTTATAGCTTAAAGTATTAATTTAAGAATGTTTAAAGGGTCTTGCAATAGTGTTGTTAAAATAGATTATTTGATGTGATTTATTATGAAATGATTGTTCAATGAATCAATCTAATTTAATTTATTCTAATTTAAATTTAATCTAATCTTTTACGAGTTTGTAAATAAACAGTTAATTCACTTAATTATAATTTTTTCAAATAAAAAAAATTTACACTTTTAAATTTAAATAAATTTTATTTTCGAGATAAATGTTAATTAATTTTGAAAGTAAAATATTTAAATAATTTTTTCAAACAAAATTGGATAGATAAATTGGTAAGTGAATCTGATTTAGTACAAATTCAATTCAGATAAACTAAATTTAAATGAATAAGAGTAAATCCGATTCACGTAAAAATATACAATTTTTTTAAATCTAATCAAACCAAAACTTTTGCTAGACCAAATTGACCGACAGTGTGATGATTTTTTACAGCTCAAAGTATAAAAAATATGGAATAACAGTAGTTGAATCTTATACTTGGCGTGGGTAAGAGAGACAGTTGAAAGGACACGTGTGCAGCATCATTAGTAGTACATTTATTGATATCTGAGCATTTGATAGTACTAGTTTCAGAGTTTGGTCACTGAGAAAGAAATAAGATATGAAATTGAGGAAGAAAACTTATAAAGCAAGAACAACACAGAAAACTTTGAGTGAGAACACCTGCAAACTTGTCCAAGAATATGTCAAATGAAATTCAGCAACAACTTAAATTTCGATCATTTTAATGTCTAGTTTTGTGCTAAAGAAAATGAATTAGGTTAAAATGAGTTTGTGATTAGTGAGAAAATTCCAACAGATAGCAAGAATTGTAGTTTTTTATTGGTGAAATGAGTTGTGATAAGATGTATGATAATTAGGTTATGATGAGTTTGATTGTGATAAGATGTGAGAAAAGGGTTGATGAATGAATAATTTGAGTTGAGAATTAAAAAATGGAGTTTGAAAATTGAATTGGATGAAGAGAGAAAAGAGCATTAATTATGGGTTTGAATTTAGGTAGGAAAGAGGTTAATTATGACCTAACTATGTCCCTATGCTATGCAAAGCTCAAGTTCCAATTCCAATCACTATATCCACCCTTTTCTCCACTTTTTCCTCTTTTTCAATTACATATATAATACAACAAAATACTCAAATTTAATTACCTATATAAAAGCTACATAAATTTTTCCATTATGTTCCTATTATTGTAACATTAACTTGTTCTATTTTTTATATTTAATGAAAATTTAAATTTATATATTTTTAATTAAATTTTTAATAAAAATTTATTAATTAGAAAATTAATTTTGGAGACCTAAATAATTCTTCACTAATTATACTAATTAAAAATCATTCATATATAAAATAAGTCTAAATAAAAACTATAATTAGTTTTTTAATTAAAATATAAATTACTCTTTACAATTAATTATCAAATTTTAATTATTAACTATTATTAATAATAAATTAGTCTATAATTTTAAATTAAAGACTAATTGATAAGCTGTCGTTGAAGCTATTAAATTAATACTACTTTTTAAGGCAACTTCAGAATTGCCTAATAGTATTCAAGAAAGTAGATAGAGCTAAAGTAATTCCTAAGTTGTCTCCCAATCAACACAGAATTGTTTTTGAATATCTGACTCTTAAGAATGATATGCAATGCTTATGAGTAAAAGTTAGAATGTTTACAGAATGTTGTAGAACAAATAAGAAACTTAAAAACAGTTATGAAGAAACAGACTATTCCACTGCTTTCCAAAATAGATTCATCACTAATAAACATTAATTCTCTTATATTTTAAATATATAAATAAAGACTATTTTACATATTAATAATTTTTAGTTTATAAAGTAATATTAAATTAGTCAATAAGATATTAATTATTTTTTGTTTCTTATTTGATGATTCTTTTGGAGTAAAAATCTTAATTATTTCTAAACCTTAAAAAATGTTTTGAAACTCAAATTTTATTAAGATGAAATTATAATATAAAGAATGAAAAATTTATTTCCTAAAACTTTTTATTAATAATTAGCTTTTTACATGAGTCAATATTTTAATAAATTTAAATATATTAATGATAAATAAATCACCAAAAATAAAAGAAAATATAATAAAATGAAAAACAATAAAATAACTGACAAAGCAAATAATCCAAAAGGAGAAAATCACCGCATATTTGTAATTTCAACATCCAATTTTTACATGCAACCATTAATAAAAAGCACATGTAAAATGAGAAATAACTTATTAAAAAATAATACATAAAAACCCATGTAATTTCATAAAAAGAAATAATCATGTCAAAATAGCTTAATAACTAATAATAAAAAGTATATACAAAAATTCAGGTGTGAAATTATCATAAAATCATATATTACTAATAGATAAAACTTGTCAATAATTTGCTTTTATCAATAAATTATTAAGAATACAAATTAATAAAGTTCTAAAATTCTTTAATAAATTTTGAATTATCGAATAAAAATTTGATAATTACAAAAATTCTTGTATTGTAATAATCTTACATTAAACGAAAATGTAAAATGAACAAAATATATATATTATATAAAAAGAACTTACAAAATTTAATGTTTAAGTTTAAAGATAATATAAAATCTGTTATACCAACCATTATTTGATCGATTAAGTTCATGACTGGTTTGATTTAAATCTGTTCCAGATAATGAAATCAAAGAATCGAACACATATGTTTAACTTAGCTGTTAAGAAATGCAAAATAAGGAAGAATCTTTTGTTCGAACAAGTGTTTATAATTTTGATACGAGGTTGTAATTGTGTGAATGGAGTGATAGATTTGTTTTTAAGATTTAATAGAGGCAGGCTGAGCATTCTATTTTGAGAAATTGTTGAATATTGGCGTGCACGTCAAGAGAACTGTTCATAATAATGCTTCTTTTTCTCATCTTTCTTGCCTCTCCTCTAATTAGATAAAAAGGACAATTTCTGTTCCTTGCCCATCATTCTTCACTTTCACCAAAATAGAAAATCTGTTGCTACTTATTTAACCTTCTTTTCTAGTTTAACCACTAATTCAATATGGACCATATCACTTTTTAACATTCTTTTTACTTTTTTGCACTATCACATATTGTAATTATGAAAAAAAGTATTTTTAACGACTTGGTAACTTTTAACCATGTATATGTGATTATCAAGTATCTTTTTAGATATGAATTCAAATAAATCAATAAAATAATAACATAATAATAACATATTGTAAAAAAGAAATAAATCAATAAAATAATAGCATATTGTAAAAAAGTTGTTAAAAAAAAATTTCAAATATCATGATCGCATAACTAATTCCTATTTACTCAACTATTTTACCTCTTTAACACAAATTCCTATTTATTACCTCTGCACACGTTCAACACACTTTATTGTTCACATGTTTTAATTATTATTCTTTTTATACTCTGACATATATTCTTTTAGTAAATGAAATTCATATCAATTCTATTCAAACATTTGTTTTTATTTTTATTTTTATTTCAGTCATATCAATTACAATTCCTTTCTAAATTTGAATATTTCTAACATATTCAAACCTTTTGTATTTTTTAGTCAAGCTTTTTCTGTTTTACATTTTCATTAATTGAATTTATTTTGTCTCTTCGTCTTAATATATGATAATATTGTACTATTAATATAAAATGACAAACATTTTTTTTTTATAATCATTTAGTCAATTCAGGTAATGACATAAAAGTCATTAGAGAATAACCTTTTTATCTAACACATTCTTATCAATATAATAAAAATTATTTATCATCTTATATTAATTATATTAATCATAAAACTTTACATTTTTTTAAGACAGATAAATAAGCAAGGTAATAGATAAGATAATGCATTTAAGCAACTAGATAAACTAGCTTCTAAAATCCAAATTACTTTTATAAAAAGAAATATAATTTTATTTTGTAAATTAAATATTAAAATAAAAATCAAACTAACTATATGAAGATACGAAACTTTGAAGTTTGATAAAAATAATTAGAGTTTCAAAAACTTATTGTTTTTTCTATTGTCTAAATTTGTGATTTTTTTTTTTGCTTAAGACTCCAAAATAAAATAATTAATTGTGACATATAATAACTCAATTAAAAATATAAAAAAATTGGTCATTTTAATCCAAAAAAAATAATAAAAATATTTAAATCTATAGAAACTTAAACTTAATTAAACCTTACTAATAAAAAAATATTAAAAACATAATTAACGAAAATTTAATGTGATACTTGTTCATCATATTCTTGCATTGAATTGGATTCTTTCTCTTGTATTTAAGTACTAGGGTGAAATTTATCCACACACTTATTTTATAATGTTTTCCCCCAAATGGATGTTTAATGAATTTGGTAAAATGAGAAGTCACTTTTCGATTCAGAAAATGTAAATGACATTCACGTTCTTTTACATCAGCTCTGATATCTGAGCATCTATAGTTAATTTGCAGAACAGTGCAAGAGCATTTAATCTTATCACTCATTTTCTTTTAAATCTTACAAATGTTTCTTCTTCTTCATCTTTTTGGCCTGTGCCAATTTCTTCTTCTACAATGTTGACAATAATTAATCATTAGCCCAAGAAACTCTAATTAATTATAAACTATACATACCACAACAAGTCAAGATAGAACACAATAATTTGTTCAATTATGGGTATTGTACAAGACAAAATAGATATTTTCTAACTTTTGTAAACAATGCCCAGATTGAATAGTAATAGATAGATGTAGTCAAAGTTATTGTGCTTAATTAATGGAGGTTCTAAGGGACGCTTTCAATGGCTCTTCAAAACACCATTCAACAAACCCATCAAAATCATTCATCCCTAGCTTCATTTTTATGCCATTTAATACCAACCCCACTTTCCAATCTTTTCCTAATCATCAATCTCATGCATAAAATACAATCTTTTTTTAATAAAAAACAAAAAGGTGGCCCCTTTCTTAGATTCAGTTTGTTGATTATAGCTTTAAATTGAAATGCTGTATATGAAAACTTGTAGTTGAAAGAGAATAACATGATTATATGAAATAATTATGGTTTGATTACATTTCTCGTTTTCTTGTCATTGTTATATCTAACAAGTTTAATTCATTTACTCTCTCTTTTTTTATGTTTTGATTTATTTATTGCCTTAAAAACTTAATAGAAATTCTAAAGTATTATTATGCAGCATTATAACATAAATGTTCTGATGTAATAAACTGCTCTATCAATTTGCTTTGTTAAATTTTATTTTAAGTTACTAGACATCAAAATTTATGATGATTTTCTTACAAAATAATGATAAATAGAATGGATAGATAAAACAATGTAATAAAAAAGTATTATGAAGGAAGAATGAATTGTGTGTTTGATGAAAATGCAGTCTCTGTAATTATTTGTTTAAACATTTTTCAACGGCAGTGGATCCATATATCCTATATAATGATTTAAATGAAACTCCTAAGTCCTACCTAACATGAACTAGGTGTAACAACTGACACCTTTACACATATTTTTCTTCCTCTACAGTTTCTATATCGACATTCTTTGGATATAAGATAAACCAAAATTAGTATAGTAGCTAGACAAAATAGGGTCAAAATAGTATTTTGAACGAAAACTGGTATGTAGCTAAAGTGCCAAAAGTGTTTATGACACTCATGACACTCTTCCCCTCTCTCTCCTATTTAATCCACCATTTTCCTAACTCTTCTCACTCTCACTCTCATACACAACCACCAGTTCATACACATTTTCCTTTCTCTTTTGCTCTTTTGCTCTTTTGCTCATTCTTCCTCACACCCTTTTCTTCATTTTCACTCACCACACCAAGCCATGGGGAAAAAACAGATCTTTTCTCATGTCTTCATTTGGGTTGTAATGATCTTGGTTGGAGCCTCTTGTGCTAACAAAGCAGGAGAAGAAGAAGATAGGATTTTGGCACTCCCTGGCCAGCCTAAGGTGTCATTTCAGCAATTTTCTGGCTATGTTACTGTCAACAAGGTTGCTGGTAGAGCTCTCTTTTACTGGCTCACTGAAGCTGCACAAAATCCTCTCAGCAAACCTTTGGTCATTTGGCTCAATGGAGGTTAGAAGTTACATCTTCCAACCATTCAAAACCTCTTCTCTTTCTTACATTGAAAACCACTGCATAATCATCTTCAACCACTATGATCTCAAATGATTCTGATGATCTCAAATAATTACACATCACAAGTCACTTTAACGTTTTGATTAAGGAAGAACAATTGCATGCAAATTTTATGTTTTTTTAACGGTCTAAAGTCACTGTTATATCGCCTCTTGATTAGAGAATGGTTTTGGTTTTGTTTTCCTGATTTGGTATTTTTAATCTTTTGGTTTCAGTAATGCCATCAAAGGGTTCAAAAATACAGCTAATACTATTTTGCTACCGACATACCAGTCAACGAAATGTACAAATACTAGTATATTTTTTTGAACCCTTTAAATATTTTTCTGTGCATCATTAATTAATGAGAAGTTTTACTTGTTTTCCTTAAATACCGGTTATGGGTAAGCTTATAAGTTTGACTTGAAATTCAATGAAAACATTTATTCTTTTTACTTTGTAAAATGGCTTCTTTAATTAAACCTGCTTTTTATTGCATTTGTGGAGGGAGAAAATGAAAATTTAAAAAACGAAATGCATTGAATTTCTGTACCGTGAAAGAAACAAAAGAAAGTGTAGGTAGAGCCCACATGAGTGGGTTGGCAAATGGCAATGGATAGCTTGGAATGATGACCTAACTAACGATGAATGGTACACACAGTGAAGTTCTGCACTCTATTTTTCTCTCTCTATTTCTTTTTTCTGTGTATGATTCACAGATACATACACAGACGCACACTTACACACGCATGGCACTTAATGCTTGAAAGCAACTAAAAACCAGACTCATTAATGATTAAATAGGCTCAGAGCCATTATTTAAGGTTCTGTTATGCAACTTGTCAGCTGCCATTGCCACACCATCAATGCAACCCTATGTTTAGCACATTGCCTACACCTTTCTCTCCCAACCATATAATTCATCTTTACTTAATCTCATTAAATCCTTTCTCACTCTTCTTTTCTTCATTAACTAACATCTTTACAAGCAAACTTTCTAATATCAACCTTTTCTTTTACTTTCTTAACCACTACAACTTACAATCTCCACTTCTTTTTACATCTTATAGTAATTTTAGATGCATCTTATATTCTTTAAGACATTTACTATATGTTTTAATTCCAAACATTTAACAATATTTTTCAACCATGCCTTCATATAATTGAGTAGTTAAGGTTATTTATGTACATTAGTGAATTTAACTTTTAGAAGATACTCATCTATGCTATTTTGTAGCGCCAATGGTATAGAAAATTGAGTGTAAATGAAGTAGTTGGAAATAATATAAACAACTGTAAAACAATAAATAAGGGTAATTTGGTCAAAATGTATATCTGTAAAAATCTTAAATATCTAAAAGTGTTGAAAGAGAATTGTGAAGAGATTTTTTTCTATATTATTATTACTCTATCATAATTTTCTTAGACATGATAATTGATAAAGATAATGGTCAAATAATCAATGAAAAAGAAATATTAGTATACCCACATCCATATTTTAACGTAGTGTGCAAATTTGTTGTATATTAGGTCCAGGATGTTCATCAGTGGCATACGGAGCATCTGAAGAGATTGGACCGTTTAGAATAAACAAAACAGCTTCTGGGCTATACATTAACAAGTTTTCATGGAACACTGTGGCCAACCTCTTGTTCTTGGAAGCTCCGGCCGGCGTCGGCTTTTCCTACACCAACCGTTCCTCAGACCTCCTTGACACCGGCGACCACCGCACTGGTAGGTCCCACAACCCTCCATCCACATTAATTTCCACCACCTAGTGATGATTTTCTTGGTAGGCCATGGAAAATAATAAAGATGTACATGTCACATAACTATAGTGATAAAATGTTAATTACTGCTTATAACATTATTATTATTATTTGTTATTATTATTATTATTATTATTATTATTATTATTGTGAGTTGATAAGTGTGTCCCCAAACATAATTGCCAGTTGATAATGATGGACCAATTTTGGTGGACCACGTTTATCACATAATAATTTATGTATTGAGCAACCACGTACCTCATCAACATAGCCATTGTACTTGCAGCACTCGCTCCAGTACAAAAATTTCTCATCATCGTAGTTGAAACTTCCAAAACGTGATTCAGCTGAAAACAACACCTAGAGACTAGAGTTCAGCTTTTCTACTTTTCATACCAAGTTATGATGATATCTACCAACTCATTTTCTTTGTTTCTCCTCTTAAACGTCTCTTCATAAATATAGTGATTAATCATTTTTCTAATCAATGACTAATGAATTCTATATATCCTTTTGTGTATGTTGAATTCTATATATCACTTTTCAGCTCAAGACTCTCTGGAATTTGTTCTCCAATGGCTGGAACGCTTCCCCCGTTACAAACACCGGGAACTTTATATCACTGGAGAGAGCTATGCAGGCCATTATGTTCCTCAATTAGCTAAGGAAATAATTAACTATAACGCAAAAAGCAAGCACCCCATCAATCTGAAAGGCATAATGGTTAGTGAGGTGAAATGAAATTTAGTATATTGAATGAGGCATTGTTAATGATATATATGAAAATGTAATGCAGGTGGGAAATGCAGTGACAGACAACTACTATGATAACTTGGGGACAGTGACATATTGGTGGAGCCATGCTATGATCTCGGACCAGACTTACCGGCAATTGATGAGTACATGTGATTTTCACCGGCAGAAGGAATCTGATGAGTGTGAGTCAGTGTATAGCTATGCCATGGATCAAGAATTCGGTAACATTGATCAGTACAACATCTATGCTCCTCCATGCAACAACTCTGATGGTAGTACCTCTCCCACCCGCCACACCATGCGCTTACCTCACCGACCCCATAAGGTATCAATTTAATTTTCACTACTACTATCTCCCCCCACTGTAATCATTTTCTTCATAATTCTGTGTAGTCACATCACATCTTTAAATGAGTTTTATGCATAATTTAATTTTCTTCATAATTCTGTGTATGTGTGAAGAGCAGATAAAGATGTCATTATCTTAAATGAGTTTTATGCACTGATAGAATTAGTCTTTAATCTCTTAACTGACCCCAAAAGAAATTTCATGATGAAAGTATACAATCAAGTTGTTCATACGAGCTTTATACAAGATAAAAGAATAAGTATGAAAACATTGGCAGTTTTATACAAGATAAGAGTTAATTAATAATTTTGAATATTTGTGTAAGGTTAAATATTTGACATTGAATTTATTGTATGATGTTGTCTCTTTCTGTGTATATGACATATAATCTTGTTCGTACGAGCTTATAGAAAATTTATTTATTCACAGGCTTTAAGGCATTGGTCTGGCTATGATCCATGTACAGAAAAGTATGCAGAGATTTACTACAACAGGCCTGATGTTCAGAAAGCCCTCCACGCTAACACAACTAGAATCCCATATAAGTGGACTGCTTGCAGGTAAGTTTGTGCTGTAGACTTTATGAAGGGTGGAATTCCATTGTTTTGACTGAAGTTTAAGCTATCAGAATTATATATGTATAATAAAGGGTTTGTTGATGATTATGTTTGTTTTTATTTGGTGCAGTGAGGTTTTGAATCGGAACTGGAATGATACAGATGTATCTGTTCTTCCCATTTACAGAGAGTTGATAGCTCACGGAATAAGAGTTTGGGTGTTCAGGTTAGTTTTTGAATGCATATATATATATATATATATATATATATATATATATATATATATATATATATAGCTCTCCTGTGCGTGCACCCTTAAGACTCTCTTGTGCTGCACCATCTAGTTTGAAATGCATATAGTTCAAGTATATCTTTTTTTATCTTAGAATCGGAGTTTCACTTCTATTGAACAAAAGTCTATATTAAAAGTTAAAATAAGTTATCAGATTGAAACATTAATTTTGAAGTTTTGACTAGAGAACAGGATCAAGAAAGGATTCAAGTCAAAGATTAATGGTTAGATGCATATCAATTATGTTTGACACTTTTTGCTAAAACAGTGGGGACGTAGACTCAGTGGTGCCTGTCACAGCAACAAGATATGCCCTTGCACAGCTTAAGTTGTCAACTAAAATACCATGGTATCCTTGGTATGTCAAAAATCAGGTAAGTGGGTTTGAAATTGTTCTTCCTCTCCCATACACATCTGTGAGTAATTACTACTTAGCAGTTATTGCCATATATCTTGCACTGTTTTGCTGCTATTAGCTATCAAGCTACACATGAAAAATAAATTTTATTAGAGTGGATAATGAAGCTTAATTATGACAAAGGAATAGTCAAGTGTATTAATTAATGGTCTTGAATCCTAGGGTAGTTAATTAAACATTTCTGGTGTGTATTATTTCAAAAATCAACCTTCACCTGATGCCAAACGGTTAACTTTAAAATGTGAAGGTCCTACTGTCCTACCTTCAATCATTATTTTAAAATGTTCCTTTACCAGCATTTACCTACAGCTTCTAGCCCCTACTTAGTTTCATCCTCCATTGTTGAGCAAACCTACAATTTGGCCCAAAACTGTTGAGGCAACAGCTACTACTATATACACTGTAAACAGAGTTTTCAAATTATCATGTTCACTGCAACTTTTCATTCACATGTGGATACTTTGATATATTCACATTTAAATGCACATAAAAGGGTGCTATGAAAATGAAAAATTGAATTGACATAGTTGAGTTTTACAAAGGGAAATTTTGTGATGTTTATGTGAAGGTTGGAGGGTGGACAGAGGTGTACGAAGGATTAACATTTGCAACAGTGAGAGGAGCAGGGCATGAAGTGCCTCTATTCAAGCCAAGAGCAGCCCTTCAGTTATTCACATCATTCCTTGCAGGAAAGCCTCTTCCCAAGTCCTAAAACAACAAAAATAAAATGTTCTTGAGGTCACAAAAAGAAAAGAATGACAAAGCTAAAAAAGAAAAAGAAAAGAGAGAGAAACAAGTGTAAAAGCCAGAGATGCTAATTTCTATTGTCTTGTTATCCTTCTGAACAAATGTCACATTTTTCGTTTTCAACAAATTAACTGAAATTTGTATTTTTTTTATATTTTTAACAGAAAATTTCTTCAAAACATATATCTAATTTGTATCAAAACAAAGGCTTAAGTAACTTAAAAACAGGGCATGTCTGGTTTGCATATATTAAGGTCAAGGAAAATGTTAAAAGACAGTTGTTAGAGAAATAAAAATGCTTTTATTAAAAAAAAAAGTAGATATCTTATCGTGTCATCATGATTTTTGATATCTAAAGCACATTAATATGGTCCTACAATTGGTATTAGATAATTGAACAATATGTTATGGCATACCATGTTTGACACAAGGGAGACTTTCCTTCATTCGTTGCATCATTTTCGTATTTCTGCAAAATTAAGGTACCTAATGTTGGAGACAATTGCCACATTTTTTATTGACTATATAAAAGATATATAATAATGTAAAATGTTTACCATGGATGTCGGGTCAACTTTCGAATTCTATTGTATAGAAATTGTGTAAAGGGTCTAGAAGCTGCTTCTAACACTTATTCACGTATCGTTTAATCATCATTCTTTGTATGTTGTCACTAATTACATCATGTTTTTTTCAGTTTCTAAATTCGTCTGTTTGTGTAGGATCTTTTGAGTGTTTGAAAATTACATCTAATAAGCATGTGTATTAAGAAAAAGTAATGTCAAATTAGAATAATTATGTAGAAACCATTGCAAAACAAACACGTATTTAATAGAAGAAAATATTAGTCAATTAATCATAGTTGATAGTTAAAACATGATTAGATACTTGTTACAAGAATTCTCTAACGCTGACAATCTGCTTGCATTTCAAGGGTTTAAGGTAATACTTATTCAAACTATCGAAACTGATAATATAAAAAAATGTATTATTATTATTGTGATTAATGTTATAATATTTCAGAATTAAGTATACAATTCTTTATTATTTTAGCAACATAAATTGAATCCTTACCGTGGTTACAATTCAAGATTTTTGGCCCAAATAGTATATTTTGATTTAAAATTTATCCAAATAGCATATTATATCAAATATTTACATAAATAACATTTTTTTTTTCAATATCAAAAATTGAATTTTGAATTGTATTATTTTTTGTAATTTGCATTCAAAAATCTCTTCCCCTTCTTTTTAGATGAAAAAAAAAATAAAAAATCTATTTTTCAATAAGTTTCTTTCCAATCATAATTTAGAATTGAATTTCCAGAAAGTGAGTTATGACCTAAAAAAATGTGTTATGTGTATAAATATTTAGCATAATATATGCTCTCTGTATGTATTTTGTAATCCATATGTGATGAGATATAACTTTGTTCATAAATGAGTTGAATAAAATGAAGAAAGTTAACAGTGATGATCTCTAATTCTCTCATTTCTATATTTGCTGTTACAAATTGAAGTGTGGAATCAAAGGAAGTGTTAATGCTCTCCAACAACACCACAAATGTGCATCTTTGCTGTAATTGTAGGACTTTATGAAAACCACATTGACCAAACCTCTTTCTTTCTACTTTTGGTGTGAATCAAAGGCCATTTTCTGCTTATTTTCTCTGTCATTTAGAGAACAGTAGAGAAGGAAATTATCGTGAAAGAACCTGAAAAAGCAGCAATGGAGCCCAGATGTTAACTAATTTTGTCATGATTCAGTCACTGTTTACACTTTATATATCAAAGTAAAATAATAATGCCTCTTCTTTATTGTCTGTCTATTCTTAATCATTTTTCTGCCGTCCAAATTATTCACCATCACATCTATGTAACACTATTATTATTAAGAAACACTATCAGGAGACATGAATGTGTACGTGTGAGTATAGATACACACGTAACTGCTTGAATCTAATCACAAAAATACACAGTTTTTTTCGTATTATTAAGAAAGTTGTCCAAATCTAATAAAAAGTATACAGTAAACAAAGTTGGCAGCAGAAAAAGGAAAAAGACAAGGGTCCAACAAGTCAAAAGCACAACAGTAGTAGAAGAAACTCTTGCATTAACCTATTCAATTGATTTAGATACATCATGTGAACAAAGTTTATGACATAACAAAGAGATAAGTTCTAAAATAGTTCCTCCAAATATGTATTTATTGATTTAAAAAGATATTCTTTTAACAGTTTCTTTATTGAATTTATAACTAGTTTTTTTAATGAAAAGAAGGTGTCTGATCATAATAATATTTCATGATGAGAATATCACTTTTTATTTATTTGCTTATTTTAAAAATAAGTTTACTAATTGCCATGTATTTTAAAAATCACTTTGTATACACAATAGAACACAATCATATACGCTTTTCCAAAGTATATCTGTTCTGACATCAATTGTTGTTATTGTCTGTTTTATTGTTTTATAGTTCCGTGTAATTTTGTCTTTTTCAAAAGGTATTTCGATGAATTAAAAAAATATTTATACATCTGAGCTTTTCATTATATGTCAAAATCCATACCATATAAAAGAATTAAGAGTGCTCAAATAATTAAGAAAAGAAAATTAATTTAAAAGAAATGGTGAGAGTCGTACAAACCAACCAGAAGAAGGACCAGTACGAAAAATTTCAATACTTTAAGGATAGATCGTAATTGGTAGTAAGAAGCAGTAGAAAGAAAACGAATTTGAGATTGGTCATAGAAATCGCAGCCACGCCAATATTTTTCATATTATCATTGTCATTACTATTATTATTATATTTATTTTATCTTTTTAAAGCTCCTAAAAGAGCTCTTCCTTCTCCTTCGCTTTCTCCTTATTAACACAACTGTGTCTGCCTTCATAAAAGTCAAAACAGAGCGTTCAGTGCTTTTGATACTTCTTCTGTCCTTCCAGATCTTGCTAACCGTTCAATTCTCCTGCTTCTCCTTCACTCAGATTTTTGTTGGGTGTTCCTGATATCCAGGACGGAAGTAAAGGTAAGTTTTTTATGTGTTCCATTTTCTTGTTTTATAAATTATCCTGTTGTTATTCTTCCCGGTTCATCTGGGGGTTGCAATATCTTTATTTTGCTGGTTTTGTTATGGGTTTTGTTTTGTATCTATGATAACAGTTAATTTTGTTTTGGGGGTTCCTGCAGGCAGAAGGAGGATTTTCATCTTAGCCACCTGAACTTTTGGTGTTGAATTTGGTTGGTGATAAATTGTTGAAGTGGGTGAATTGGAGGATTGTGGAGGAGGAAGTGTTGAGCTTGATTTTGGGATTCAAAAAGGTTGGAAGTGGTTTTGGTGATTGTTGTTTGTTGAAGTGGGGTTTTTCAATGGCTGTAGAGGAGTCTGAGTCTGTGATTGGAGAGCTAGAAAGAGAGGAGAACTTGATTGCTGCAGTAAGGCATATTGTGAAGGCACTAGGGCCGAATAAGACCCTTACCAGTGATGCCAAGAAAATTCTGGCAGATCTTGGGACCAGATTGTCTTCCATGTCCGTACCTAGTGAGAAGGAGGAGGGTAAACAAGGCCAAGGAGGGCAGGGCCGCGATGATCATGATGGTGGTGCTGATGATGATGATGAGGAGGAGGAGGATGATGATGATGAGGGTCTTAATGCTATTGAAGAAAGACTTAATGTGATTCAGGAGAAAATTATGAGATGGGAGGAGGATCAGTCCATGATTTGGGATTTGGGAACTGAAGAAGCATCTGAGTATCTGAATGCTGCTAACGAGGCCCGCAGGTTGATTGAGAAGTTGGAAAGTTTGCATTTGAGGAAAGAGGATCAAGAGTACGAGTTTCTGCAGAGGGCTTATAGTGTTCTTCAAACTGCTATGGCACGCCTTGAAGAAGAATTCAGTAACTTGCTTATCCAGAACAGGCAACCTTTTGAGCCTGAATATGTCTCTTTTCGTTCCAGTGAGGAAGATGTTGTTGATGAGAACTCCATAATCTCTATAGGTGATGAATCAGTTGAGGAATCACTTCAAAGAGATAGTGTCAGCAGAGCGTCTGAGGAGCATATCATTGATTTGGTTCATCCAGCCGTGATCCCGGATCTCAGGTGTATTGCAAACTTACTTTTTGCTTCAAATTATTGCCAGGAATGTTCCAATGCTTATATCATTGTCCGGAGGGATGCCCTAGATGAGTGCCTCTTCATTCTTGAAATGGAAAGGCTCAGCATCGAGGACGTCCTGAAAATGGAATGGGGTACTCTGAATTCCAAAATCAAAAGATGGATTTGGGCTGTCAAAATCTTTGTTAGGGTGTATCTTGCAAGTGAGAGGTGGCTCAGTGACCAGATTTTTGGGGAGGGTGAGCCTGTCAGTCTATCTTGTTTTGTTGATGCATCTAAGGCTTCCATATTGCAACTTCTGAATTTCGGTGAAGCCATGTCCATTGGCCCTCACCAACCTGAGAAACTGTTCCGTGTTCTTGACATGTACGAGGTTCTGCAAGACCTTATGCCAGACATTGATGCTTTGTATACAGATGAGGTTGGTTCCTCGGTTAAAATTGAATGTCATGAAGTTCTGAAGAGACTGGGCGATTGTGTGAGGGCAACATTTTTTGAATTTGAAAATGCCATTGCAACAAATGCATCATCAACCCCTTTTGTTGGTGGTGGCATACATCCTTTAACCAAATATGTTATGAATTATCTCAGAACCCTTACAGACTACAGTGACATACTCAATCTACTTCTTAAGGACCAGGAAGAGGAAGAATCCATTTCGCTGTCACCTGACATGAGCCCTGGTACAGAAGAAGATAGCAAAAGTCAGGGGTCTCCACGTAGAGTTTCCTCAATGGCCCTTCGATTCCGATCACTCGCATCTATCTTGGAAAGCAACCTTGAGGAGAAGTCTAAGTTATACAAAGAAGTCTCCTTGCAGCACTTGTTCTTGATGAACAACCTGCATTATATGGCTGAAAAGGTCAAGGGGTCTGAACTCAGGCTGGTGTTTGGAGATGAATGGATTCGAAAGCGCAATTGGAAGTTTCAGCAGCATGCAATGAAATATGAGAGGGCTAGTTGGAGTTCTATTCTTCTCTTACTAAAGGATGAAGGGATTCTTGTTCCCGGTACAAATTCGGTCTCAAAAAGTCTTCTTAAAGAGAGGCTACGAAGCTTCTACCTTGGTTTTGAGGATGTTTACAGGATCCAGACAGCTTGGCTTATCCCAGATATTCAGCTTCGCGAAGATTTACGGATTTCTATATCACTCAAAGTAATCCAAGCTTATAGAACTTTTGTTGGAAGGCATAACAGTCACATAAGTGACAAAATCATTAAGTACAGTGCTGATGATTTAGAAAACTACCTTTTGGATTTCTTTGAAGGATCTCAAAAGTGGTTGCAAAATCCTCATAGAAGGTAGTGATAGCAGATAGGCAAGAATAATCCTGTTCTCTTTTACAGGCTTGTATGTGTTCATAAACAGGTTAGGGTCCATGTCAAAACCTTATTGTCCCACTTAGTGTGTATTATATTTAATGACTGTAAGAGTTTCATCTGCCATTTTGCAATGTATTATTCTTTTGATTTACTTAAATTTGATTTGATTCCAAAATAGAGCGATACCATATTCTGTTTTCTTTCTCCTGAAGTTCATCTATGTGTTCAACACATGCAATAAATCTAAATGGAGTATAATGAAACAACATTGTTCTGTAATATTGAAATTCTCTTGTAATTCAATTCCCACCAAACCTTAACATGGTTATAACTTGCATAGGATTTTAGGTTATGTTTATTGAGGCATACAAGACCATAAGCCAATTCAGATAGTTGGTAAGCATTTTGACTCCAGTGCATGGTCATCAAAGAAATCCATTGTGGTCAAAATCTAGAAATGGCCTTTGAAATGGCTCTTGATAAGAAAAAATATATATTATAAATTTGACCTGTGGCTGGTGGCATTGTATGGAATGAAGACATTTGAAGTCAACTTGCCATTTTCATGCCAGATGCATTCATGAGAAAAAAGCAATTTGTTACTAATTGCAGTGCCATCATTTTCAAGTGTAAGATATTGAGGCTTTCTTCTCAAGGAGATGAAGCAGACACAGTTATAGGGGAAAAAAAAAATCTTAAAAATTAAAGCAATACTTTTTAATGTATTCTAAAATGAGAAATTTTGCATAAAACTAATTGGATGGACTTTATTGTTTAAGAAGAAAAGTTCAAGGATTCTAATACTGCTATTTAAGAAATTGGTGAAGAGCACTTGGTCTTTTCCCCTGGAAATGTAACCCTATTAACTGAAAGAGACACTTACTTGAGCAACTTGAAATCTTTGGGAGGGTCCTGAATGCAAATGGCCAATAGTCACATCACTGGTCAATATTTTAAATGGAAAATTGAATTTGGACCTAACTCTTTTTATCATGACATGTGAATCATGAAGGTAATGAGTCCCCTTGCCCACCTTCATGCCCTCCAAAACTTAAAGGGAGTAAATTAATGCACCAGAGGAAGCACCCACCAAGGGCTTGCCACAAACAACAACCAATCTTTCTTCTCTTGTGGAAATTCTTCAAAGAAAAAGGAAGGGGTTTTGAATGAGAATGAACAAATGAGAAAATGTTAAAGGGTCTCTTTTGCTGGCCTTATTTTATTGTTTAAAGACTGGAAATTTAGTTGTTCTTTTGAGTAACGATATATCCTCTCCCTTTGACCAAAAACTATACCAAAGAATCCCTTTTTTTGAAAAATATGCATTGCATAGACATTCAACGTTTTGTGATCAGAGCTATGATTCAAATTATCTTTTAAAGCTTCAAGAAATTCTTAGTAGTTACTACAAAGAATTCCTATTTTTAAGTGGAAAATTCCTATTTTTAACAGTTATATCATTTTTTAGGTGTAAATTATTATGCAAAAGTAAAGTTTAAGTAAACTATGATTAAGATAATTCGATCAGCTTATTCGTTTAATAGTTACTTCAAATTATGTATATTTAAAGAAATGAATAAAAGTTGTCCCAAATTGTAAGGGTTACTGCTACTAAATCATCAGAAACCAAAGACTTTTCACAATATTCATCAGCTCAACAGAAAACTTAAAAAGAAAAAAGAAAAGTAGTTCAACAATAAGCTGAATTGGGACCAGAATAAGGATGTGATGAATTCAACCAAACAAAATAGAACTTTATAGACAAAGACCTAAAGTAAAATCACTAAGAAATGAAACACATGGAACAATTAAGTTTGTTGAATCTTCAACAATTTCTAATGCTTGACAAAATAATGCCAGGTGGTATACTCCATTGGATCACTTCATCAGAGTTTGTTGAATTGAAAACCAATCTTCAAATTCAATTGGTTAATTCTAAACCACCAAGTGGCAACAATCAATAGTCCTTCTTCATATTTTGGGCACAGAATCTTTCAAAGATATTAGAAATGAGTTGGGTTGCAGCAAGTGTTGCATCATAATTTTGGGACCCAATCTTGAGAAAAAGTTTCTCAACACTAATGGCGGACCTTCATTCGGGGTGGAGATGGCTTCAGGCCCCACTTCGTCGTAGCATTAATTATTGGATAATGATATTTTAACAACTCTTTTTTAACAACTTTTTCACAACAGGACACGTGTCACCATTTTAGTAATCTGTTTGAATTTATTCTAAAAAAGTATGAAACAGACCAATCACAAATTGCCAAGTATACATTGTCAAAAAGTTATTAAAAAAGAGTTGTTAAAGAGACTTTTTTCTTAATTCTTTTTTCAATAATAATAAAGTTAAGATAAATGTTATTGATGACTAGAAAATATATACTTATTCTATATTTTATTCATATGAAAGGTAAGGGTAATATAATACATATATATAAAAGAAAATGAATTCTCATACTATATGCAACGTCTTGAAAATGAACCTTAATATTTTTACATTAAATATTATATTATATATTATTTAAAAATATTTTTTTAATTTTTTTAATTATTTATCAAAATTCGTAGCTATTCAACGTGAAAAAGTAAAGTTTTTAAAAGTTATGTTTATGTTTAGTGAAGTGAGATGTATTTCTTTTTGCCATCTTTAAAAAGAGATTAAGCTTTAGTTAATTTTTGTATTCATATACTAACACGCAGTTTACATACAGGTTTCACGTTAGGTAGTAAGAAAGGTTTCGGAAAAAAAAATGGTTAAATATGTTTTTAGTCCTTATATTTTGGGACGATTTTGGTTTTAGTCCCTCTTTCAAACTAAAGTACAATTTAGTCCTTCCACTTTAGAAAACTCTTGTTTTAGTCCTTTTTATCAATTTTTTTTAACTTTATTTGTTGTTTAAAGCACGTTTCGTTATAGCATTTGAATTGTTTACACTATTTGACACGTTTTTGCTTCAATGTTAATTGAGAAACGCATTTGAAACAGCAAATAAAATTAAAAAAAATTGGTAAAAATGATTAAAACCAGAGTTTTCTAAAGTTGAAGGACTAAATTGTATCTTAGTTTGAAAGAGGGACTAAAACCAAAATCGTTCCAAAATATAGGGACTAAAAACATGTTTAACCCTAAAATAAATATGCTATGAAATTTTTATAACTAATTTGAAGAGTTCAGTTTGTTACATTAAAATAATGTTGGTTTTGGTATAATCGACATCAATTCTTTTTTATATCCATCTTGGTCTAATGGATGTTAATTTTTTTTTTATATTTGCATTTACAAATACTTTTTTATTCTTGTTATGAAAAATACTCATTGAAACATCAATTAAGATATTATCTCTGTTGACAAAATGGTGGTTTAGGAACACTTTTTCAACAAGTCTTCGTTTTTAGTAATGGAGATCTTGTGGAGAGTTTTTTTATACGATATATTTTATTATTAAGGTTTGTTTCATAAAGTTTTCATTTCTACTTGTGACTGGTGGCTATTTCTAGAGACAATGTCAAACTCAGTGGAGCAAGTTCTTGAACTTGTTTTACATCATCTTATTATTATAGTGCTCGTTCGAACTTAAGTTTTCACTCTTCCCTTTTACAGTTCGAATTAAGATTATGCATCATGTCATTGTTGTGTGCTTAAAGGTTGTATTTTCTCCAATTGAGATTGATTTTTCTTATATTATATTGTTTTAACTTAATCCACTTGATCCTGATTTTATAAAATTCACTAAAAATAACTATAAATGATTTTTGACATTTTTTTGTGATAACTTCTTTTAGGATAGAGACATTCTAAAAAGAAAAGTTGTTGAAAATGGGGTACGAATGTGCTAGTCAATCCCTGAATGGGATTGAGTTTGGAATTTTAAAAATTCCATCATTTACGATATAATTTTATTTTCTTAATATTTTTCACCTATTTTTTTTAATTTTATTTAAGATATGTATACTAGTTTAAAAATTTGGGGTCTATTATTGTATTATTTATTGATTTCTAATGCTTTTTGAAGATGTAAATTAACATTTGTTATAAATGCAATAAACATTAATTATGTTTCTTGCTATAATGTTTGACCTTTAATAGACTTAAAAAGCCTAGAGTAATAAGTTGAAATTTGTTATTTCACAAAACATGATGTGTTGTTTGGATTGGCTTGGTTTGGTGTTGGATTGATAAATCATTGTCTATAATTAATTAAGTAAATTAATATTCTCTTAAACACTAAAATAAGTGTTTGGATCAATCCTTAAGTTAGGAATACTAATTTGAACATTTGACTTGGCACATGGTTCATTAGATCATAATTGGGAGAAATGTAAGTTGGTATAGCGTTAAGCACACTGTTTCATTGTTAAGCAAACTAAAATGAAAATGGTCTAACGTTGAATAGTGAACCAAACAACATTAAACATCAGTTATCACTGCAGGACTTGAGCTAATTTTATGCATTTGGCATTGAACACTAATGTTGAAAACTCTCTTTTGCAATAACTTTTGTACTAAGCGTTTGTCCCAATGCTATTGTCTAATATTTTGTGATTTTATGAGTTGCTTATCTGCAATGATTTCTATGAATGCTATGTAAGTTTGTAATGTCATATGAATTATAATATCACGATATGTATGTATCAAGTGTGTTGTAAAAAAATTTCAATTTTTTTTTTTATATTATTTGAAGTTGTGTATGTATTAATATAAAGATTTAAATGTTTTCTGACATTCTAAATAAAAGTCTTACAACACAATAATCTTTTATGCGTAGTAAAATTATAATTAGATACTACTTACTATTTGTAGAATTAGGTTAGGACAAATGCTTTATGTACAGAAGTATAACTTAAACACATTTCCTTTATTATATAATTCAATACATTTATATCATTTAAATAGTTAAATATAGTTTCTAATATAATAACGTTTTATTATTTCGTTATCATACAATTGAAGATCTAAATTTATAAAACGTTTTCACCTATAAAAAATGTTCTTAATATGAAATTGTGTTAGCATAAATAAATTTTGGAAATTTTATTGAAATAAACTAAAAAATAATCTATATTCAGACTGTATACTGAATTCTTATGAGATAGATTTTGAACAGATCATTAATTTTTGCTAACTTTTTTTCTTCTTGGATTTTTCATCAGGAATCATGTTTTACATTCAAACTCTGAAATATACTTTAAAGCAGAGTACATTGTTTTAGTGTTATTCATTCTAGAGTCACCACGTGTCAAGTTGCAGAGCCAAAGCCCTATTTAGTTCAGCGTGGAGATTCAAGGGTTTTAGGTTTTAACAGCTTCACGCGCCTCCGACAGAGAGAACGGAGTACAACAGAACCACCGTTCTGTTCTACAAGGCCGGTAAGATCTAAAGTTCACTACTTTCTTTCGACTAATTTCTTTTACGTCTATCAACATTTTACTCTTGTTCTTCGATAACTTGCTGGTTTCTTTTTCCCCCGCATGCCCTTGTTGCCCTTGTTGTTGGATTCGTAGAAGTTTCTTTTTTTCTCTTTGGTTATGCCTTACACTCTGCAAGATTTAATTTTTCACGATCCGCTAGTCTTCTTTTTGTTTAAAACACAAGTGGGTATTCTCATTTTTTTTATATTTGTACTTTGGCTGGTGGGTGTTTTTCTTTTTCCCTCAGAAGTTTATGACAGACCTATTGCACATATGAACATGTATTCAGCATACATAAGAGTTCTTGTCGATTCAGTGTCTTTCTAGTGGGGCAAATTTTTTGGTGCGAAAGGCTATTATATGTTTGTAATTTTAACTGGGAATGAATTGCTTCTAAAATGATGCTGAAAACATTCATTCCCGAATCCATAACTACTAGGAGTTCATGGTTAAGTGGGGAATACGCTGTTTTCCGAGTGGATTGAACAAGGCACGCCACAGACTTGATGCTGTGGAGTGTGGAGTGTGGAGTTCAACCGCATCTCCACAACCTTTGGTGGTCAATTTTAATTTTTGAGCTGTGGCTAGTGAGAAAATACATTGCAATTGCATTGATGATTATTTTTAATATGAAAGAATATGATCTGGGGTTTGGAACTTTTGTGTGCCAATGGGCATAAGTTACATTGATCAATTAACATGCTGTATAAATAATTGGCTTGTGATACTTTTGTAGGTTTGAGCAATGGCGTTCTTAAATAGAATTGGAAATCTACTAAAGAATTCTGGTGTCAAGCACATGAATCAAGATTTTTCTATGTCTAGCCCCTCACTTTTCCAAGCAATTAGATCAATGTCATCTGCAAAGCTTTTTGTCGGAGGTACTTTAGCTTAGCATGACGTATATTTTCAGAATGGAACTCAGCTAAAGTTTTTAAACTTTCGCTGCAGGTATTTCTTACAGCACTGATGATATGAGCCTGCGGGAGGCATTTGCTCGCTATGGAGAAGTTCTTGATGGTACTTTTCTGACATACATAGTCCACTAGTTTTTCATTATTTGACGTAGAGGTAATAAATATCATACTCATGAAAAGACAAAAAGTCATTTGTGAATACTTATGTCTGTGTTGCGTAGAATCCAGTGACATACATTATGAATATGCTTTGATAGAGTGGTTAGCATTTTTGCTTTGATAAAAATAAAGGTTAATCATTGATAGTTATGTACATAGTAGAAATGCTTTAGTCTGTTCCTCTGTCTTCGAATGAATTTCACAATTGTAGTTTTTCGCTATGATAGAGTGTTTTAACAGCCACCATCTGTATTGTGTTACAAAGTGGCGGGTAACAATCAAATGTTTATATAGCAAGCATTAAAAAATGTCTTTGTTGAGCAAACATGTTTAATTTCATAATATGATGCTTATTGATATCTGCCTGAAACTGTTTGTTTTGGATATTCTTCCAGCCAAGGTTATTATGGATCGTGAAACTGGTAGGTCAAGAGGTTTTGCCTTCATAACCTTTGCAACAAGTGAGGATGCATCTTCTGCCATTCAGGCCTTGGATGGTCAGGTACTATCTGTTGTCCGTGCTAACTTTTAAAAATGTCATTCGTGACATTTCACGTTGGAAGCATGTTGTTAAATACTTCTGTAATTTTATATGTATGTATGAAGAAATTATAAAATTGTCCTGATATTATTAATGAACTAGTGAAAAACCTAGTATGCATACATTTATTCCTGGAGTCAGTTTAAAAATAAGAATATTTGTGAAATCGACGAATTCTTATAATATGGAGTTAGATTTCATAACCATGATCAAGACTTTTAAAGATACATGTTTTAGTAAATTGTTTAACCAATTAATCTTGTCTGTTAAAAATAAAGAAGGAACAAAGACAGAATTCTTCACATGATAGTTCCATTAGAATTTAGCATCGGGTAATTGTTACTGTTAGTTTCAATAGATTAATCATGCTAATGTCTGCCTACATTATAAGATTGGCAATGTTTCTTTGGTATCTCTAATAGTTGTGTTACAGGATCTTCATGGTCGGAGAATTCGGGTGAATTATGCTACAGAAAGGGCACGCCCAGGGTTTGGTGGTGGTGGAGGTGGCTATGCTAGCGGTGGTGGGTATGGTGGTGGTGGTGGAGGTGGCTATGGTGGAGGTGGATATGGTGACAGCAGGGGTGGAAGCTATGGTGGTGATAGTTATGGAGGAAACAACAGCAGGGGTGGAAGCTATGGAGGTGGTGGTTATGGTGTTACAGGAAGCTACGGCGGTGGCAATGCTGAAACTAGTTACACTGGTAGTGCTGGTGCTAGTAATTACCAATTTGGTGGAAATTCTGGTGGAGATCTTGGCTCAGCTAGTGGTGAATTTGGAAGCAGCCAAAATGAAGGAACGGGTGCAGCAGACAATTATGAATTCAATGAGCCACTTGAAGACAATGTGAGGGGGAACAGTGATGAACCTGATGACTATGCTCAGACCCGCAGGTGAGAATTTTCACCTTGCCTAGAGCAAGTAACCGGTGCTTGTTCCAGTATCTTGTTTTAACTTGTTGATTTTCAGCAGTTCATTGCTTGGTTTGAACATGATAGTGTTTGTCAGCTCAAGGACTGATGAAAAATAATATTTTTGTAGGAGTTGAACTTCATTTAGAATAATTTTATTGCTGATCTAGATTCAGTATCTGGAATGGTAAATGAATATACAAAGTTAAATAGTTCATAACATCAAATGATATTAAGAATGGGAAAGCTGGAGTTAAGACAAACAACAATTCCAGGGAAATACAGGATGCAAAGTTGTCTTGCCCACGAAGGACATTTATTGAAGTTGTTTACTTTTTCAAATTCCTCATCCAAGGACATTCTTAGTTTGTTATTCAATGGGAAATGGTTTTTTTAGGTGCTTCTGTTTCACTCGTTTGATTTTTGAATGTTCAATTATATTAATTAGATTTCAAGTTCACATTCATTTAATTGGGCAAGACTAGTTTAGATATTTTTTGGAAGTGATTTGAATTTGGTTTTAAAACCAGATTTTTGCAAATCTCTTATTGGTTTTTAAATTATAAACTTATTTTTAAATTTGTATCAAACCATGAACGGTTTGAAAAAATGGAGCCAAAGATGACAAAGTAAAATTGAAGGTACTTTAGTCAAAGTGCTCATATTTTAGTCAAAGTCACAGTATTAATATTTTAAGTTCTAAACCAATTTTAAAATTTGTATCAACCCATGAACGGTTTGAAAAAATGGAGCAAAGATAGCATGGATAAATTTAAACCGAAGTTACTTTAGTCAAGATCAAAGTGTTAAATGTTTAAGTCCAAAGATTATCTAACTAATTTTGAACTAAAGGTGTCTCGAGTGAGACTACCGAAGACAATTTTCCTGATTAAGCCCAAAAAATTCTACCTAAGATTTGGTCAAATTAAAATTTAAAGATTTTTAGATTGAATCTTTTAAAAAATGTCTCAATTAATGTCTTTGTTGGTGTCACATGGATAATTACATAGACTAAGTCCAAGTGAACGATATCGAGAGAGAGAGAGAAATAATTAAAAATATTTTCACCAGACAATAATTTAGTATTAACATTGTTTTTATTGTTTTTATTTTAAAATGAACTAAACTTATTTATAATTCAGAAAATTAGAATGATAAAACAGGTTAGGCCATGTGGACTGCCCCACAGCCCGGTGTAAAAAGGTGCAGAGCGAACGCTATATATGTTTTTGTTAACATTTCATTGTTATTTTCTTTTTTTTTTTTATTGTTAGGATATATAGTTTGTGATTAATGTAATAAAACATTTTTATTATTTACCAGTAGAAATCTAGATTTTATTTCATCATCTATTTTAATATTTTTTTTATTCTGTGACACGCTTAGTTATTTATAGTAAATAATAAATCATTTAGTTTTAAGGTTATTTTTTGTAGTTGTCATACTTAGTAAAACCTTCATTAGTATTACGGAATTTTATTTTACTTACAGATTTATTTTTCCGGAATATTAATTTCTTATTCTGGAAAAAACATTCCGAAATAAATTTCCACACCTCTACAACTATTCCGGATAATATTTTCCATAATTACATTTTCGGATTCCGATTTCCAGTAACCATTTAACCTCCATATCAGACCAAGCAAGCAAGAAGATTCTCCAACAATGCAAGACTAATTCTTTCTTCTTCACTGTGTCTCCTTGATACAGATTTCAAAAACGGATAAAATTGGAATTAAATAAAATGATGGGCTGCAGGAAGAAAATGATAGAGTACAGAAAGAAATTGCCAATTTATTTTAATTTTCTTTTAACTTTTAAGAGACTGACCTGCATCACCGGCCCTACAAAAATGGATTTACAGGTGAATTCAATTCATCAAAACAAACTTTAAAGTAGTTTGAATTGGTGTGAAAATGAATTGACCAAAATAAATAAATGAAACGTGACATTTCAATAATTAGAGTACAGCGCACTGATTTGTATGAAAATGGTAACCACAGTTTCATTATCAGTCAGGACGAATATTAAAGGGTTCTAACAAGAAAATTTGGGGTGAGTGAAAACTGTGCCCTATCACTGCACAGTAAAGACACTAGCAGTGTTACGTGCATACCCGAACAGGGACAAAAAATTACAACATACGATTTTCTCTAATGAAGCATGAGAATGAGAAATTACAACCTTTTAAATTCCTCTCAGCAGCCAACTATGTCGCTCCAAAAATCATGCTGAGGGCTTCCTTTCGACCCGGAAGAAGAGGACGTAACCAGCAACAACTAGTCCCAATCAAGACAATTAATATTTACACATCTTATTGTCCAATTTACACTTTGTAGCTCATAAAGCCCAGAAAGGCTTTTGAACCCCATTTGCTTGGCTGCCATGAGGAAATGATTCCTCTTTAGAATCATCTACATCATCGTCATCCTCCTCTCCGTATTCCATTAGCTTCACCAAAGTATCTGAAATACGTAAACGTTACATAAAAACAGTCTAAAGATGGCTAATAAAACGAAGACATGTAAAGTTAAAATTTCAGGGTCAGACAACAAAACTAGATAATCCATAGAGAAAAAAGAAATGAAGCTTCAAAGCAGTAATGACCCAAATATAGTAAAAGCACGCTTGATTCTAACCAGGAACTGCATCAGAATTTGTATTAAGCAAATTCTTGTTGTCTTGTACTTTAACTTCAGATGGACCAGAAAATTTAGGTGGCGGCGGTGGTGGCATAGTTCTCGGTAGAGGTGCTGGCATTCCGTTGGATGATGGCTGGACCAACTTCTTAGGGGCGGGCATAGTTGATATATTCCTCACAACAAGACCATCAAGTTGTTCATTAGGTTTTAGAGGTTGCAAACCCTGCAATCAAGATAGAGTGGGAGAAAACAAAAACCCAAATACAACTTTTGAATCAGGTACTTAACCAATCATTCCAACACGCCAGACTTGAAAGTCAAATAAAGACACTGAACTGCAAACGAGGAAAACAAAAGACAAAAAGCAAGGTAAAACACTACATGGTAGAATAAACAGGTAACGACTTGTTACTAGTGTACCGTAACATCCAAAATTGATCTACTGAGACAAACAATAGCAGGAAGCCAGAAAGTATAAAATCTAGCCAGATTATGTAAATGGTTAAGTAATATTAAGACAGGTATATAATAATTTAATGCCATTCTCCGAATAAAAAGTGTTATAACTGTAAATCTGCAGCCCAAATTTCCCCGATAAAAGGGTTGGAGTTCCTATACCAAATGTAGCATTGATGTCAAATCTTCAGATAAAATCATTTGCACAAAGAACAACGGTGTTGTAAGATGTTCTAAAAGTGTGACGATAACTAAGGGAAAGAGCTTTTTTATTTTAATTTACTTCGCCCACAATTTTAATCTACTCTGATATAATCCTTTTCTTATTATATACCTACCTATGATATCTCATTCTCTAGTTTTATATTTTCTACTATCCCAAATTGTCTTCTTCCCTTTAAAAGATTGCATCAATTTGGTACGGTAAACCCTCCTTCCCTTCAAGAAATTGACAGTCCCTGTATGCAGGACTAGAGGAGGGCATGGTCGCCAAAAAGCACCCCACATCTTTTGCAGCAATTTTACCAATGAAGGAAAAAGTCATAATAACATCTTGGATTAGAAAGGACGTATGCTGTGAAGACACAAGCACGCTCCTACTCCTCCAAAATTGAAAACCCTGTCAAACATACAAACCAATGGCCCAACAGACAGGTCCAGTGTCAGGCTTTTAGCTTCATAGAAGGTCAGAGAAAATACCTGGAATATTAAGCATTACAGTCAGCACAAAAATACATGTTTAAATCAGAGCAGGTCTAAAGATGAACAGTATTGAGAAAAAGTGTTCTGCACTACTACTTTTATGATCTCTTTGCTACAGCAAGAAATAAAGAATTAAATTCTGAAGAGTATGATATCGACAGAAAGCTACGGCTGTAGTTCAAAGGGAAAACAATACCATAACATGGCTCTTTGTTCCTGATATGCATCCACAAAAGACTTAATTTAGGTTTAATTACTTGTTTGTTCCCTACAATTGCACAATACATCTTTTATGCTGAGTTTGGATGAGAATGAAGAAGGGGATTAGAGGACTTAGGAAAGAAAAACGAACTATGGTGGTTTGATTGAGTGAACGGAAAGTTCAAAAATCCAAATTGAGTAATACGGAAACTTTCTGCATAAGAATGAGAAGTGGAAAAAAATTTAAGCGACAAAACATAATCAATTGTTTAACAATTATAAAATGATTGCTTAAAAATAAAAACAGTGTTGTCAGCATAACCGATTATGTGCTTGTATTTTTTAATACAATCCTTACATTCTTGGCCATACAGTTAACCCTGTTGTCAAGAATAGAAGGATTGACAATTAATCGAATATGATGTAAAGGGTAGAGGGACTGTGCTAAAAAATAAGAGCACGTGATCAATTCTGCCGCAACATCATAATCGATTACAGTTGTTTTCCAATAAAAAATATATTCATTTTCATTCTCTTTCTCACCTATTTCTTTTCCAACCAAATCAACCCTATTTCCACCAATTTCTCAATCTTTCTCTTCCTTTTTTGTTTCCCTTCCACTACCTCTATTTCTTTCCTCTCTAACAGAACACTAAACATCTCATTTTAGTAATACACAATTTCTTTTAATCTCTTATATTTCCTGCCTGTACATAATTTTTAATCCTTTTTTGTAAATAAAAGGAATTAAAAATAGTATGTAGAGGCCAAGGTGGAATTTATTTAAGTATTGGAACTAAAAGGTAAATTTTTCAAAAACTATTACAAAGACAACTAAGTAAGTAAACCTTCAATTTATTTTGCTTTTTCTTTGTCAAATGGTAAAGTTCATCTAAATGCGTAAACAAGAAAAATGCATGCATCATGTACGCATAAGAATCATTCTATGTTGCAGGCAGAATGGGAATAGTGAAAGGGAAAATCCAGAAAATATTACTTCTATCCGGCAGCACTGGGGACTTATATATATCATATCAGTCAATTTGAAGGCATTAACCTCCGATAAACCTGTCTAAATATAAGTGACCTCCCTTTCCAAAGCATTTGAAATTCAATATCATTTCAGTTAATGAATTAGAATCTTATAACCAGGCTTCCACTCATTATGGAAACAAAATACCATAAGGACAACCAACATCTAAGAAATTCAATGAATAATGTAAAGATTTTCAATAGCATGTGTGTACAGAATCTTTTATCAAAAGAACCAGCATTCTTTTATGAGATTATGTGAATTCTTAAAGAAAAAATGTCAGGGGTTGGGGTAAACCTAAGGGGGGCTTTGAAAGAAAATGTAATTCCAAGCTGGTGTTGTCTTATTTACAAAATATGTAAATCAAGTGAATTGAGATTCTTAAAAGCTATTCTGCCCATTGAGAATACAAAACGGTTTTTTTCCTTGCTTCGTGGTGTCCTAGTTTCAACTCTAGTGATGGCAAGTAACTCTGGATCTGATGCTTAAGGTAGAAATAAATCTAAACTACCATAAACCAATCCTTCATTCTTTTGCAAGCTTACTATAAACAACTAAACTAAGGGAATTTCCCTCAATGCATGCAATGATGTATTTAAAGATTTTATTAATGACAATCCAATGACCTGATTGAGTTTTGCTGTGCCTTTCGAACCAACTGGTAATTCTTGAAACTTTCGTTTTTGGGGTGGCCGCTTCTCCTTTTCAAAATCAATGCTTGAGGTTGGCTTGGACTCTCCATTTGATGCTAATGTTGTGGGATCAACTGTTGAAGCAACAGGAGGTGAGTGCCTCAAAGCAAGGGCAACTTGTTGCAAAGGGGTAGCTTGAGGATATATTCCACCATATCCAATATAGCTAGTGCCACCAGATACTAAAGGGGGGGGAGTGTAACCAATCACGTTTGCTTGATGCCCAGAGCTTAAATGTCCAGTAAGTTGTGGTGTAGTTCCCAAAGTGAGGGCAGCGGTGTCACCAATCACTCCAACCGAGGAAGCAGGAGGAACTGGTTTCAAGACCACTACTGCTGACATAGAACTACTGGTTACACTGGTAACTGCCTCATGCTCAATTGCAGGGCTCTGAACACCTGTCAACTTCGGTGGGGGTGGAACAGCGCTGTAAATTTGTGGGGGTGAAATGACAGTAGGGATCTGCTTTGACAATGAAAGGCCATCATAAACCTGCTGAGGTGGTGGAACAGCACTATATACCTGCTGGGGAGGTGGAACAGCAGTGTATACCTGCTGTGGAGGTGGAACAGCACTATAAACCTTACATGATGAAACCCTATGACAGTTAAATCATAAGTTATTCCCTAAAACTTATATAAAACCAACATGAAGTACCATATCACAGTACCAACAATAAATATAATCAAATAACAAAAGTTAAAAGCATTGAAATGGTACAAGGCCGAGGAATTTTTCTCTACAACCACAATTAGATTTACCAGATCTTAGACTTCCCACCAAAAACCGCCCTAAACTCAATCTCGGTTTCCACACAAACTAAAGCTATATTTAACTTTGATGCAAACCAATTTAAATTTCATATTTGAACCATCCAGCAATTCGTAGTTAAAATTGGCAGATTAGCCCTTAATAAATAACTGCGCCTGAAACCCGAAAGTACTTTGTAAACAAATAATAAATTGTGAAAACCGTATAATGATGATGTTAGTGGACTAGACAGCGCTGGAGGGGAACATACATTCATGAAAATACTGTGTATAAACCAATGAGCTGCTATCATGGAAGCGAATTGAGAAGGCATAAGCATTTAGTCATCAACATGATACTTAATTCTAGGGTAGCCCTCTTGGCAAGGACTAACACAAAATCCTAGAGTGTTCATTTTCCACTCATCTCATCCTAATGAATGTCATTTGTTTTATATTACTAGAGCACCTAGTGGGATATGGCTTTGTTGTTTTACAGATAGTGCCTTAAAGCACAGCATTTACAGAGATGAGAACATCAGCACCAGGTGCACAGCCAGGCACTTGAGTCCTCTGATTGATATCTGTATGGTATAGGTTTAAATGAGAACATCCTTAAATTAAAAAGGGATCCATGTTTTTCCAGGATTGATGGATGGAGAGAAATTTACTATTTATGATACAGCCCCTTTTCCTCAATAGTACTAAAGTAATATACCAAAAGTTCACTGAAAATAAACAAGTAATAGAAATAATCCACCGTAAAAAATGTGTTTTAAACTTGTCATGTTGAAAATCCATAAATTTAATTATCAAAAGGTATGTGTCATGTAACATGAGCTATCCCATGTAAGAAATTGGGAATGTCTCGAAAAAATTATGTTTCTTCGTGGCGAGAATTAAAATCTAAAGAGGACACAAATTTCAGAAATTTCCACTTGGGAGGAGAAGCATCTTGCCCACAGATCCCATACCCTATTACAGTACAAAACTAAATACCTTGAAGCACCACACTCAGTACAGATTGTATCCAAAAGATTTTCAGCCAAAAGCTTAGCATCCTCAAGGCTTTTTGCATTGTTGCTGGACAACAACAGATGCAGAGGCTCCTGCCCATCTGCAATCAGAAAGGCAATCAAATGAAAAATACATACAATGAATAAATGAACTATGCTGAAATACCATGCCCTTCAGAAGTCGAGATGACAGAAATGAGAAGGCACCTTCTGCATTCAAGCATTCATTGTTTCCTGAACCATGTCCTCTCAGTATAACTGTTGCTCCTGTTTCATTCATAATGTGATTTATATACTGGTCCTGCACGTTCAAATCCAAACCACCACCAACACCAAAACAATTTCTCCCAATCGTATGGAGATGTCAGAGAAAGCTTGAAACATTAGATTATCTCGACTTCATTGTACACGATGTAAAATTCAGAAAACACTAAAGAATTATATCCAGCAAATAGAAATAAAATATGGCAATGGCATTGGATAGAAAAATACACATACTAATTATTTCTATAGATCAAGGTTACTAATTAGCATAGTTCCAGATCTGTTTTTGGTAAATATAATTTTACATATCGAAGAGTAAGTACAAAATGTCCAGCCTATATATTTTACTGGTAATTAACTTTCTTACTAGTAGATATTTGGCAAGCGCCCCTTGTTCTTGTGACTTCTGAGTGTGGACACAAACTTACATGTCAGACAGACTCTCAGACAAGTTAAATATTCATTGGAAAAAGGTGCTTCTATAGTAATCAGACAAACCATTTTTCACCTTTTTGAACATTACTTTCAGCAACTAACAAGTATTACAATGGCATATGTAACCATAGAGGGCAACAACATTCCATCCACCCTTTTCTTGCCTCATCAACTCATGGAAAAACAGTACTCCTAGTAATACCTCAGTATTTTCACACCGTCAAATCACATGTTAACAAAGACATGGGTACTCCTAGCGGTCAAATGAGACAAATAAACTTGTAGGCTTTAGAAAGCATCTAATAAAATTTCTTAAAGGATTATCCACATACGGTCATGCATGAACCCTGACCTCAAAAAGTGACTAGACAGGTCAATTGAGTACAGAAGGGCTTACATTTGGTCCACGTATCCGAGCCACAATGTTCAATGAAGGATCAGCATCAAAACCCAAAAACACACACGTATTCAGCACCTGATTCAGTAAGACATTTCAGTTAACACATCACGTCAGAACTATGTGCACTTGCTAGTAATATATGTATGTCTACCTTCGGTCCATTAGGTGAGGCAGAAGAAATTGACTGTGAATTTTGCCCTAGCTTGAGCATTTCTTCAATCATTGCAGCAGCACGATCAACAGCTAAAATCCTTTCTGCTGTCTCTTTTATCTGCAATACATTTGATGTCACCAAAAGCAAACCATCTTAGGTAATTCACTACTGTGTAACAATACCATTAGAGAACATCAAAACAAACAAAGTGCAGATAAAAACAAGGCTGCAGTTTCTTTTTCAAGAATAAGAAAACATTTTAAGTTACAAATACATCAATCCCTTTCATATGACATTTCATTCATTGCTGTGATTATATATTATTTTTCTTTTGACTTCTGAAATCTTTCCAATCCAAGTTATAAATGTTTGCTTTCATATCAAAACAAAGAAATACAAAAATAAAAATAATGAAAAATCTGATAATTTAACTCGATCATCATGCTATATGAAATCAAGTAGCAGCTTTTACATGAGCTCCTGCAGATATGTGAAGATACAGTGGTTTCTCTCCATCAAGTGGTATATTAGGAGGTCGATACTTTCCCCTGTGAGAAAATTCCAGATATATGTTACATTAACAGCATATAATATAGGACACTAACAGGATTTTAGAAAAGCCTTAAATGACCTACAAACCTAGTAATTACTATGGCACCAGTACACCTCTGGATCTGCAAGAAGAAGAAGATCAATCACTAAAGAACAATTAAGAGGTGTTTGGAGCTAAAAATGTAAAATTGATTATATATGTCACCTCCTCTTGTGTCTGACGTTTTGTCAACTTGTAGCGAACAGAAGACTCTGCATCATTTATGACAATTTCCCGAGCAATTATTAATTCATCTTGGATCTTTTGCTACAGGAACATTCATCTCACAGTTAAGATAGATAAGAAACTTGAATATTATTTGAAATATAAAAAATAAATTCATAATAAATAAATAAATAATGAAAAAAGTGGGGAAAAGAGGCTTCAGAAGCATGCTGCAAAATATCTATGTAGATATGTCATTAATTAGACAGTTTATACATCATTCATCCACTTAAGCAATTATTCTGAGGAATGTATAAGGAAAACAATATATACAAAGAACACTGGTGTCTCAAAACACGGACCATCACATTACACAAAATGAAATAAAAAAAGTTAATATAACATAGACACAGTCTATTGATTATATCGAAGTCAAAAGTATAGTCACTATTTCACTCCATCTCAACCAAAACACATTATGAAAACCTATTATTGCTGAGTCAAAATTCAATATAATGTTTAAAGGGTAAAAAAATATAATGTGAAAATATACTTCATCTTAAATAGAACCAACCTAAAAAGGTATACAGAGATAGAGAAACAAAATTTATAAATCACGTCATTGACAAACTGCAAAATCAAATTTCGAGAATTTCTAAAGTTTCGATATCAAGATGTTGTGATGGAGTAAGTTCCCAATAGACTACATCTAGAGAAGGTCACTCCAAGTGTAACCAAATAGAGGGTGACAGGAAAATTCAACAAGGGACGGATATTTGTTTCTGCATACTTGAACTTTTCATTATATACTTGTATGCAGTACTATTACTTCTTATTGAGCCAAGGATTTGGTCTTTCAAATTGAAGAACTGGTGGAGCACAACTCATCCCCCTTATCATGTTTATAGCAGCTTCAAGAATCTCCCGATCATTCCCAAATTACAAATCCTAAGATGACATTTCATTTAACAACTACAAACTCCCTTCTCCAAAGAATTAAATGTTGATGCAGTAATTTAACCAAGAAAGGGCACCAGCAAATATGATAAACATCATAGGAGATTTGAAATCTACACTCACTTGATTCGTTTTTTGGGCGGCAACAGCAGCTGCAGCAGTTTGTTGCTGAACATGAGCAGAAGCTGCCAGAGGATTCGTCAAAAGGGCACCGGATATCACCGGAACCATGCCAGGATATGGAATCCCTCCAAGTGAAACAGCATTGCTCAAAGGGAGTGCTCCAGGTACTGCCATGCCAACTGGCATCAACGAATCCGCTGGTTGATCCCACTTTCTTTTCTTTCTAAACAAAAACCACAACACTCAAAAATGAAATCCCGAAAGACATGCAACAAAATAAAATTTGTTTAGCATTCCCATCACATGTCGATGCATCAACAACTCACTATTGGCTACCTGACATCACACCACACCATTCTCGGATGTCGATGAGACCCTAATTCTAAAATTCCAAACACTAAGCTACACAAATAATCACAATTACAATAACCAAATAAAAGCAAAGCAGAACGACTAAAAAAACGATAGAATCAACACCGCACGAAATCCAAATGAATTTCACATAATTCGAAAAAACACGGAAAATAAGGCATTAGAGTTAAGGAGGCTTTACCTCCGCCGCGTTTGCGCAGCATCGTTGGACACAGAGGTTTCGTTGGAAGAAGAAACCCTAACGCTGCTATCTTCTGTCATAGTTTAACCAAATCGAGATTGCGAAACAAGAAGACGACGAAGAAAAAGAAGTGCAATATTGTCTTCGTTTCTCTTTTCGCTTCTTTTTCGTTTCCGATAGAAAACGAAAGAAGACTCAGGGAGCGTCGGTATTAGATTGGAACGAACGCGATTGCTCGGCGAAACGGGGTTTTGTGCCCCTCGCCCAACGTCGTACGGTTACGTGACTCGGAATAGGATTAAACGACACGATGCAGAAATTAAACGACACACTACAGGGATTAAAGGATGACGGTGTTTCACAAGACCAGAGACCGTCGCCTGTTTCGTACGTACTACTACTAGAGTCGTGTAATAATATTTATTTTTTTGTTATTTTTTCTAAAAAAAATTATGTTTGTTTCTCATTTTTCTCAATGATCAATGTACGATCCTATATTTCCAACGATCGGAAATAACTAAAGACCGAACGGTCTTAGTGGACAAGCAGCCCACTATAGCGCCACATTCTCACTGGGCTCAAGGCCCAATTCATAAAAATATATCATTCAGATATATTCACCAAATAATATCCAAACAAAGATATTATAACAGA